>NC_091375.1:8652197-8664697 GCF_038502225.1 Cherax quadricarinatus
TAATTGATCAGAATTTGTTGACGTCTTCACATTGCTTTCTTGAAAATAAGCTGTTGGAGTACTGTCATGTGTATTCACGTCAAAGGATAAGAGTAGTGTGTGTTTGCCGGGGGGGGGGGTAAGGAAGGGAAGGTTGTTAGTCTTGTTTGATGGTAAGATCCTGGCAGAGAGTATACACACTACCTTCTTGTACCTTGTAATTCATCCAACACTTACCTCCTCATTCCTTCCATTTCCCTTCTTCCCCTCCCTTACCTTTCTTCTCTTCCTTTACCCTTTTCCTCTTTTGTCCTCAGGATGCATGTTTACTCAATGCTCTTTCCTCTTAAGCATATCTACTCATGAATCTGTATTATGCGACCACCACCAACAACCTTGTTGATCAGATCAGCCACCGGGAGTCCTGTTCTGCAACTGGGCCACGAAAGCATTGACCCTCGGAACACACTACAGATGGACTCCAGGTAGGAAGACGTGTTCAAGCAAACAGGCTAGTGTTCTTTTGTACTGCTGTACATGGGTTAGTTTCAGACTACCAGTAATATACAGTACAGCAGTGATGTATGAAAGTTACTGTCTGTAATATACAGCACAGCAGTGGTATGTGTGAGCTACTGTTTTTAATATACAATACAGCAATGGTGTATGAGAGTTACTGTCTGTAATAAACAATACAGCAGTGGTATGTGTGAGTTACCGTCTGTAATATACAATACAGCAGTGGTATATGTGAGTTACTGTCTGCAATATACAATACAGCAGTGGTATATGCGAGTTACTGTCTGTAATATAGAATACTGCAGTGGTATATGTGAGTTACTGTCTGTAATATACGATACTGCTGTGGTATATGTGAGTTACTGTCTGTAGTATACAAGACTGCAGTGGTATATGCGAGTTACTGTCTGTAATATACAATACAGGAGTGGTATATGCGAGTTACTGTCTGTAATATACAATACTGCAGTGGTATATGTGAGTTACTGTCTGCAATATACAATGCAGCAGTTATATATGTGAGTTACTGTGTAATATACAATACTGCAGTTGTATATGAGTTGCTGTCTGTAATATAAAATACTGCTGTGGTATATGTGAGTTACTGTCTGTAATATACAATACTGCAGTGGTATATGTGAGTTACTGTCTGCAATATACAATACTGCAGTGGTATATGTGAGTTACTGTTTGTAATATACAATGCAGCAGTTGTATATGTGAGTTACTGTCTGTAATATACAATACTGCAGTTGTATATGCGAGTTACTGTCTGTAATACACAATACAACAGTGGTATATGTGAGTTACTGTCTGTAATACACAATACTACAGTGGTATATGTGAGTTACTGTCTGTAATATACAATACAGCAGTGGTATAAGTGAGTTACTGTCTGTAATATACAATACTGCAGCAAATAATAGAGCCTACTAGACTGGAGAATACACTAGACCTCATCTTCACTAACAATGATGATCTGATAAGAAATGTCACCATATCAAAAACAATATACTCAGATCACAACATAATTGAGGTTCAGACATGTATGCGTGGAGCCCCAGACCGACAAAATGAGACTAGTCACGAGGGAGCATTCACCAAATTCAACTTCAATAACAAAAACATAAAGTGGGACCAAGTAAACCAAGTCCTAACCGATATAAGCTGGGAAGATATACTAAGCAACACAGACCCCAACTTATGCCTAGAACAGATTAACTCGGTGGCACTCGATGTATGCACAAGGCTTATTCCTCTAAGAAAAAGGAGGAGTAGATATAAAATAGAAAGAGACAGGCGCTCCCTTTACAGGCGACGGAAAAGAATAACAGAGCGGCTAAAAGAGGTCAATATATCTGAAATGCGTAGGGAGACACTGGTCAGAGAAATAGCAAGCATCGAACTTAAGCTAAAAGAATCCTTTAGGAGTCAGGAATCGCGGGAAGAACTAAAAGCCATAAATGAAATCGAAAGAAACCCAAAGTATTTCTTCTCCTATGCCAAATCAAAATCGAGAACAACGTCCAGTATTGGGCCCCTACTTAAACAAGATGGGTCCTACACAGATGACAGCAAGGAAATGAGTGAGCTACTCAAGTCCCAATATGACTCAGTTTTTAGCAAGCCGCTAACCAGACTGAGAGTCGAAGATCAAAATGAATTTTTTATGAGAGAGCCACAAAATTTGATTAACACAAGCCTATCCGATGTTATCCTGACGCCAAATGACTTCGAACAGGCGATAAATGACATGCCCATGCACTCTGCCCCAGGGCCAGACTCATGGAACTCTGTGTTCATCAAGAACTGCAAGAAGCCCCTATCACGAGCCTTTTCCATCCTATGGAGAGGGAGCATGGACACGGGGGTCGTCCCACAGTTACTAAAAACAACAGACATAGCCCCACTCCACAAAGGGGGCAGTAAAGCAACAGCAAAGAACTACAGACCAATAGCACTAACATCCCATATCATAAAAATCTTTGAAAGGGTCCTAAGAAGCAAGATCACCACCCATCTAGAAACCCATCAGTTACACAACCCAGGGCAACATGGGTTTAGAATAGGTCGCTCCTGTCTGTCTCAACTATTGGATCACTACGACAAGGTCCTAAATGCACTAGAAGACAAAAAGAATGCAGATATAATATATACAGACTTTGCAAAAGCCTTCGACAAGTGTGACCATGGCGTAATAGCGCACAAAATGCGTGCTAAAGGAATAACAGGAAAAGTCGGTCGATGGATCTATAATTTCCTCACTAACAGAACACAGAGAGTAGTCGTCAACAGAGTAAAGTCCGAGGCAGCTACGGTGAAAAGCTCTGTTCCACAAGGCACAGTACTCGCTCCCATCTTGTTCCTCATCCTCATATCCGACATAGACAAGGATGTCAGCCACAGCACCGTGTCTTCCTTTGCAGATGACACCCGAATCTGCATGACAGTGTCTTCCATTGCAGACACTGCAAGGCTCCAGGCGGACATCAACCAAATCTTTCAGTGGGCTGCAGAAAACAATATGAAGTTCAACGATGAGAAATTTCAATTACTCAGATATGGTAAACATGAGGAAATTAAATCTTCATCAGAGTACAAAACAAATTCTGGCCACAAAATAGAGCGAAACACCAACGTCAAAGACCTGGGAGTGATTATGTCGGAGGATCTCACCTTCAAGGACCATAACATTGTATCAATCGCATATGCTAGAAAAATGACAGGATGGATAATGAGAACCTTCAAAACTAGGGAGGCCAAGCCCATGATGACACTCTTCAGGTCACTTGTTCTATCTAGGCTGGAATATTGCTGCACACTAACAGCACCTTTCAAGGCAGGTGAAATTGCCGACCTAGAAAATGTACAGAGAACTTTCACGGCGCGCATAACGGAGATAAAACACCTCAATTACTGGGAGCGCTTGAGGTTCCTAAACCTGTATTCCCTGGAACGCAGGAGGGAGAGATACATGATTATATACACCTGGAAAATCCTAGAGGGACTAGTACCGAACTTGCACACGAAAATCACTCACTACGAAAGCAAAAGACTTGGCAGACGATGCACCATCCCCCCAATGAAAAGCAGGGGTGTCACTAGCACGTTAAGAGACCATACAATAAGTGTCAGGGGCCCGAGACTGTTCAACTGCCTCCCAGCACACATAAGGGGGATTACCAACAGACCCCTGGCAGTCTTCAAGCTGGCACTGGACAAGCACCTAAAGTCAGTTCCTGATCAGCCGGGCTGTGGCTCGTACGTTGGTTTGCGTGCAGCCAGCAGCAACATCCTGGTTGATCAGGCGCTGATCCACCAGGAGGCCTGGTCACAGACCGGGCCGCGGGGGCGTTGACCCCCGGAACTCTCTCCAGGTAACTCCAGGTTACTGTTTGTAATATACAATACAGCAGTTGTATATGCGAGTTACTGTCTGTAATATACAATACAGCAGTTGTATATGCGAGTCACTGTCTGTAATATACAATACTGCAGTTGTATATGCGAGTTACTGTCTGTAATATACAATACAGCAGTTGTATATGTGAGTCACTGTCTGTAATATACAATACTGCAGTTGTATATGCGAGTTACTGTCTGTAATATACAATACTGCAGTTGTATATGCGAGTTACTGTCTGTAATATACAATACAGCAGTTGTATATGCGAGTTACTGTCTGTAATATACAATACTGCAGTTGTATAAGCGAGTTACTGTCTGTAATATACAATACAGCAGTGGTATATGCGAGTCACTGTCTGTAATATACAATACTGCAGTTGTATATGCGAGTTACTGTCTGTAATATACAATACTGCAGTTGTATATGCGAGTTACTGTCTGTAATATACAATACAGCAGTGGTATATGCGAGTTACTGTCTGTAATATACAATACTGTAGTGGTATATGCGAGTTACTGTCTGTAATACACAATACAGCAGTGGTATATGCGAGTTACTGTTTGTAATACACAATACAGCAGTGGTATATGCGAGTTACTGTCTGTAATATACAATACAGCAGTGGTATATGCGAGTTACTGTCTGTAATACACAATACAGCAGTGGTATATGCGAGTTACTGTCTGTAATACACAATACAGCAGTGGTATATGCGAGTTACTGTCTGTAATACACAATACAGCAGTGGTATATGCGAGTTACTGTCTGTAATACACAATACAGCAGTGGTATATGCGAGTTACTGTCTGTAATACACAATACAGCAGTGGTATATGCGAGTTACTGTTTGTAATATACAATACTGTAGTGGTATATGCGAGTTACTGTCTGTAATACACAATACAGCAGTGGTATATGCGAGTTACTGTCTGTAATATACAATACTGTAGTGGTATATGCGAGTTACTGTCTGTAATACACAATACAGCAGTGGTATATGCGAGTTACTGTCTGTAATACACAATACAGCAGTGGTATATGCGAGTTACTGTCTGTAATATACAATACTGTAGTGGTATATGCGAGTTACTGTCTGTAATACACAATACAGCAGTGGTATATGCGAGTTACTGTCTGTAATATACAATACAGCAGTGGTATGTGTGTGTTACTGTCTGTAATATACAATACAGCAGTGGTATATGCGAGTTAGTGTCTGTAATATACAATACTGTAGTGGTATATGCGAGTTACTGTCTGTAATATACAATACAGCAGTGGTATATGCGAGTTACTGTCTGTAATATACAATACAGCAGTGGTATATGCGAGTACCAGACTACCAGTACTATACCTTATAAATATAGTAAAAATGTCCTACAAACATAGTAAGAAAACTTATACAACAAGTGTTAGAAGCATTTATTTGAGTTACTTATAAGTGAACTGTTTTGTTTTTCCTTCTTTACTGTATTGTACCGGAAATTGCACAGGTGGTGACTAAGAATATTGTCATTTTATTTTCGACATATTACATGAAAGTATAGTAAAATATTGATATTTATGAATGGAATAGATTTTGGTTCCTTTTGTATTTTTCATTCGCAGTTGATTTCCAAACAGCCTGTGACCAGGCTGTCAACCAGGAAGCCTGGTTTGAGACTGCTGATGTGGACGGTGATTCTTGGAAACAAATCAACCTAAATATAAGTTATAGAAACAATAGAGACAAGAATATCTCTAATTTAGCAGCAGAGCTGCTAGCGGCCAGTGAGCCACTAACACCAACCACATGGTTGATCAAACAAACAGGGTCGCCTGGTCTCGGGCTGGGCTGCAAGTGTGACCTGAGGACGATTCACTGGGGAGGGGGGAGGGGAAGGTTACTATCCCATGGATCGGTCCCAGATCAAACCTTGTTGCTGGCGTGGTCAACCAGGCTGACCAGCAAGATATACAAGGTTCAGCAGAACGTGGGTGTTTGCTTCTTCTCTTCTCCAACAACATTCGTCAGCATGAGACTAATATCTGCCTAATGTGGAGGCCCTTCCTACCTCCCTCACATCCCCCCATCTCTCCCTCCTTTCCCCTTCCCTTCTCTTTCCCTTTCCTTCCCTCCCTCCCTCTTCCTCTCGCCCTTTTTCCCTCTCTCTCACATACATGCACACTCACACAATAAAACACTCACACCAACATAATTACACTATCTCACTCACACTCACACATTAACACACACAAACCCACTTACTAATATGCACACACACACACCTCTATACAAAGTTTACTGACTGCAGAAACTGCAGAAAAACGGGATCTCAAAAGAGAGGATGTAGAGGCAAGGGAGCCGAGGATGGCTAGTCTAAGGAAGAATGGAGACTAAACGAGCTTTGCAATACAATGGTGCAAAAGATATCTGAAGAGAGCAAGAAGTAGGAGTTACAAGCTGGCGCTGCTGAGGGAAAGATAGAGACTGGAGGAAAAACTGGGAGTGCTGAAACAGGATATAAAGATGAGGACTGAAAGGAGCAAGGTGGTGGAAATACGAACATCAGTGGGCGAGGGGACTGGAGGAGCTAAGAAGTCTCTTGTAGAAGTAATATTTGGCCACCTGGGTGTCCGATGGATGAGGGAAACAACAAAGGTGATGCTAAAATCGGATCCAGAGATATGGAGGGGAAAAGAAAGAGCAAGAAGAGAGGCAGAGGTCAATAATTATTCATGGGCTTCAGGAGGTTGAAGGGATGACTTATAATGAAACAAGACATTGGGAGGGAAAAGAGATTGAGAGCATTATCGTAATAGAGAAGGGCATGTCCCAGTTAACAAATTTTCAAAGACTTGAGGAGAGGGAGGGTATTCATGGGAAAAAATGCCTAGTCAAGTTAATATTCAAGACAGAAGTGGTACAGAGCAGGATACTACAACAGAAACCACTGTTAAAGGACTCCCAGGAATAGCAGCAAGTGTATCTTGATCATGACAGAACACAAAAGGAATGAGAACAACTAAGAGTAAGAAAACACCAGTGAAAGGAAAGAGACAGGGCAGGCATTGACAGATAGGAAAGCTCAGCCTTAGGATTAATGCCAGACACAAATGCTCAAAGAACCCCCTCAACCCCTACCATCTTATGCCAGACATAGCCAGAAATAAACCACACTCCACAGCCCCCATTCCCCCAACACTAATACCACCATCACATCTTTTTGTAATATCCTACCCTGCTTTTCAAACCTCCAATCCACATTAACCCCTTTCTCCTCTCAAAATACAGTCCTGGAAAGATAGCTGAAAGTATGGTACGCCAATGCAGATGGAATAACAAATAATACTGAGTAGCAAGAATGAATCATTGAGGCATCCCCTGACAGTACTCATGGAGACAAAACTCATGGGGATGATAAATTTGATTTTTCCAAATGGATATCAGATCCTAAGGAAAGATAGAGGAAACAGAGGGGGAGGGGAGATTTGCACTGCTGATTGAAAACCAGTGGAGTTTTGGGGAAATGGGAGGATTGGATAGAGGAGAAGTAAATGACTTCATAGTAGGAATGCTTTGGACTGGGGATTTGCATTGCTGATTGAAAACCAGTGGAGTTTTGGGGAAATAGAAGGACTGGATAGAGGAGAAGTAGATGACTTCACAGTAGGAATGCTTCAGACCCAGGAGCCGAAGGTGTTGATAGCAGTGATGTACAACCCACCACTGAAAGAGCAAGAGACCAAGACAAGAGTACTGTGAGAGCAATAGAGCAATGATGAATACACTAGCTGAGGTGGCCAGAAAGGCCCCACATGGGTTGGACATGGGGGATTTTATTCACAAGATTGACTGGGAAAACCTAAAGTTGCAATAGGGACCAGAAATGTGGAGCGCTAAGATGCTGGTGACAGTATTGGAAAACTTCATGCACCAAAATGTTAAGGATACAACGAGAGAGAGAGAGAGGAGAGGACAGGATGTTCCAGCAAAGCTGGATCTAGTATTCACTTTGAACAGTTCAGACATAGGGGATATTACACATGAAAGGCCCCTTGGTGCTGGTGACCATGTAGTCGAAAACCTTGTAGAGTTAACAGTGGAGAATGAAGCAGTAGAAGGACAGGAGAAGCTACACTTCAAAAAAGGGGGACTACACAGGTATGAGGCAATTTCTGCATGAGGTGCAGTGGGAAAGAGAATTAGAGGGAAAGACAAATGAAATGATAGAATATGCAACCAGAAAGTGTGGGGAGGCATAGAAGTTCATACTAAAGGGTAACTGAAAAAATGGAAAGACCATAGTGAGCCCATGGTTTACCTGGATGTGTAAAGTGTGCTAGAGTATGGAAAAAGTATAGAAGGCAAAGGGCTCAAGAAAATAGAGTTGAGTAGACCCAGAAATGAATATGCATGGATAAGGAGAGAGACCCAGCGGCAATATGAGAATGACATAGTATCAAAAGCCAGATCTGACCCAAAGTTGTTATACAGTCACATCTGAAAGAAAACAGCAGTCAAGGATCAGGTAATCAGGTTGAGTAAGGAAGGAGGAGAACTTGCATAGAGTGACCAAGAAGTATAGGAAGAGCTTAACACAAGATTTAGAGAATTATTCAAAATGAAGGCAGAATTGCTTCCAACAAACTGAGGCAGTAGGGTGCACCAACAAGTGCTGGACACACTGCACATAACCAGTGGGGATATGAAACTGCTAGGTAAACTAGATAGATCGAAGGTGGTGTACCCAGATAACATCTCTCCATGGATCATGAGGGAGCCGAGCAGCTGTGTGTGCTGCTAACAGTAATCTTCAATAAATCTATCAAAATGGGGCAACTGCCTGAGGTGTGGAAGACATCAGTCAAATATAGTTCCTATTTTCAAGACAAGAAACAGACAGGTAGCATTAAACTACAGACCATTGTCACAGACATATATGTAAAGTCCTTGACAAGATTATCAGGAGAAGAGTGGTGGAGCACATAGAAAGTGTTGGGCTCATACATGACAGTACGGCTTCAGGGTTGGGAAATCCTGTGTCACAAATCTACTTGACTTTTGTGACAAGGTAAGAAGTAAGACAGTAGAGAGAAGGATGGGTAGATCGACACAGTACCACTTGTTCAAAAACTAGAGGAGCAGGCAGGAATAGTTGGGAAAGTACTACAATGGATCAAGGAATACTGTACCTGAAAGGAAGGAAATGAGTGTTGGTACGTGATGAGGTGTCAGAATTGGCCCATGTGTCGAGTGGGGTTCCACAAGGGTCAGTCCTAGGCCCAGTGCTGATTCTTGTATGTGCGAATGATATGATGAAAGGAATAGATTCAGCAGTGTCCCTGTTTGCCGATGGTGTGAAACTAATGAAGAGAATACAACAGACGAGGATCTGGTAAGATTACAAAGGGGGTCTGGACAGGCTGCAAGCCTGCTCCAACAAATGGCTCCTGGAGTTTAACCCCAGCAAGTGCAAAGCTTGGAGAAAGACAAAGATCACAGACAGAGTACAGGGTAGGGGATCAAAGGCCGCAAACCTTACCTAAGGAAAAGGGTCTTGGGGTGAGCATTATACCGGGCACATCCCCTGAGGTGCACATCAATTAGATAACTGCTGCAGCATACGGGTGCCTGGCAAACCTGAGAATGGCATTTCGACATCAAGGTAAGGAGTCATTCATGATATTGTACACCGTGTGCGTCAGGCCCGTATTGGAGTATGCAGCACCAGCACCAGTGTCAGCATAGTTGCTGATCCCCTGTATATGTATATGTTATCTGAGTATCATAGTACCATCCATACGTTTTACATAGATGACCCCTTGCTAGGCTTAGTGGCTAGCTTGTGTGAAATCACGTGATGCTGCATGTGAGCGTTGGGCACTCTGCCTCTTCCTCAGATTAAGTGTAGACCTAAAGGCAACAGGACAAGCTAGGCTGGGCTCCCCTTCTCACACTCTGCTAATATAAGTGTTACCACCCAACAAGTGTGTTTAACTCCAACCATCATATCTCCACGAACCCTCACAATACCAGTATCAACCCTGATCGGCCGGGCTGTGGTTCGTATGTTGGGTTACGTGTGGCCAGCAGTAACAACCTGGTTGATGAGTTAGGTCTGATTGTGGACCTGGCCGTGGAGACGTTGATTCTCGGAATGCCCCCAGGTAGGTGGGTAGACACACCTGGCCAAACATGTCAATAAATTGGAGAAAGTGCAAAAGTTTGCAACAAGAGTAGTCCTGGAGCTAAAGGGTATGTCTTACGAGGAGAGGTTAAGGGAACTGAACCTGATGTCACTAGAGGATAGGAGGGAAAAGGGGGATGTGATAATGACGTAAAAAATGCTGAGAGGAATTGATAAAGGGGACGACTAGAATGTTTAGGAGATGGGACACAGACGCAGCTGAAAGCTGAAAACTCAGACGAGCCATAGGGGTGTTGTTATTTCTTTAGCCTTCGAGTTGTCAGAAAGTGGAATAATCTGGGGAGTAAGGTAGTGGAAGAAAAATCCTTACATAGCTTTAAGAAGAGGTGTGATAAGTCTTAGAGCAACTAGTGGTGAGGCGGGGCCAGGAGGTATGACTCAACCCCTGCAAACCCCCCCCTCCCCACACACACACACACATACACACATACACGAAAAATACAGTTTTTGACAAGCAGCTGAAGATATGGAACACCAACCCAGATAGAATAATGAATAAGTGTGAGGAATGGCACAAAAAAAATCGTGGAGGCATCACCAGACATGATAGCATTCACGGAAACCAAGCTCAAAAAAATGATAATAGACGCAGTCTTTCCAACTGGATGTCAAATCCTGAGGAAAGATGAAGGGGGTGGAGGGGTTACACTGCTCATCAAAAACCCGTGGAATTTTGAGGAGTTGGAAAGAGGGGACAGAGGGAAAGCAAGGGACTACATAGTAGGAACACTTCAGACTGGGGTTCCTAAGGTGGTGATTTGAGTGATGTACAACCCACCACAGAATAGCAGGAGGCCAAGACAAGCATATGAGAGCATTAGAGCAATGGTTGATACACTAGCTGAGGTGGCCAGAAGGGCCCACATCGGCAGAACAAGGTTATTAGTTGTGGGTGATTTCAATCACAAAGAGATTGGGAAAACCTGGAGCCACATAGAGGACCAGAAACATGGAGGACTAAGAGGATGCAGGTGGTACTGGAAAACCTCATGCATCAATACATTAAAGACACTACCAAAGAGAGAGGAAAGGATGAACCATCAAGACTGGACCACATATTCACCTTGAGTAGTTCAGACATTGAGAACATCACATATGAAAGGCCCCTCGGAGCCATTGATCACGTGGTCCTGAGCTTCGATTACATAGGAGAGTTACAGGTGGAGAAGGAAGCAGGAAGAGTAAGACAGGAGAAGCCAAACTACAAAAGAGGGGACTACACAGGTATGAGATATTTCCTGCAAGAGGTTCAGTGGGAAACAGAGCTAGTAGAAAAATCAGTCAATGAAATTATGGAATATGTGACAACAGCATGCAAGGAGGTAGTGGAAAGATTCATACCCAGCAGCAACAGAAATAATGAGAAGACCAGAGTGAGCTCTTGGTTCAGCCAAAGGTGTAGAGAAGCCAAAACTAAGTGTGCTAGAGAATGGAAAGGTATAGAAAACAAAGGACCTAGGAAAATAAGGAGATTATTCAAAAAGTGAGGAACGAATATGGACAGATAAGGAGGATGCCCAGCTGCAATACGAAAATGACATATTGTCAAATGCTAAATCTGACCCGAAGCTGTTGTACAGCCACATCAGGAGGAAAACAAATGTATAGGACCAGGTAATCAGGCTGAGGAAGAGAGGGGAAGATTACAAGAAACGACTGAGAAGTATGTGAAGAGCTCGACATGAAATTTAAGGAAGTATTCACAGTGGAGACAGAAAGGACTTCAGAAAGCCAGAATGTTGGGGTACACCATCAAGTGCTGGATACAGTACACACAACAGAGGAGGAGATGAAGAGGCTGTTAAGTGAGCTAGATACCTCAAAGGCAGTCAGAGATCCTGTGTGTACCACTAAACAATCTTCAACTCATCTATCGAAACTGGGCAACTACCTGAGGTGCAGAAGACAAAAAATGTGGTCCTAGTTTTTAAGAAAGACAGACAAGCAGCGTTGGACTACAGACCAGTATTACTGACATGTATAGTATGCAGTCATTGAGAAGATTATCAAAAGAGTGGTGGAGCACCTCGAAAGGAACGAGCTTATACACGACAACCAGAACAGTTTCAGGGAAGGGAAATCCTGTGTCACAAACCTACTGAAGTAGGACGAGGGAGAGGGGTGGGTAGATTAGCTTTTCTTGGATTGTAATAATTCTTTCGACACAATTCCACACAAGAGTGCAAAAGCTAGAGGAGCAGGCAGGTATAACAGGGAAGGCACTGCAGTGGATCAGAGAATACCTGACAGGAAGGCCCGTATTGGAGTATGCAGCACCAGTTTGGAACCCACACCTAGTCAGGCACGTCAAGAAATTAGAGAATGTTCAAAGGTTTGCAACAAGACTAATCCCAGAGCTAATGGGTATGTCCTGCGAGGAGAGGTCAAGGAAAATCGACCTG
>NC_091375.1:8998249-9110749 GCF_038502225.1 Cherax quadricarinatus
GTGCATGTGCGTGTGCGCGTGTGTGCGTGTGTACTCACCTAGTTGTGGTTGCAGGGGTCGAGACTCAGCTCCTGGCCCCGACGTGTGTGTGTGTGTGTGTGTGTGTGTGTGTGTGTGTGTGTGTGTGTGTGTGTGTGTGTGTGTGTGTGTGTGTGTGTGTGTGTGTGTGTGTGTGTGTGTGTGTGTGTGTGTGTGTGTCACTTGTTCTATCTAGGCTGGAATATTGCTGCACTCTAACAGCACCTTTCAAGGCAGGTAAAATTGCCGACCTAGAAAATGTACAGAGAACTTTCACGGCGCGCATAACGGAGATAAAACACCTCAATTACTGGGAGGGGCGCTTGGTTTCTAAACCTGTATTCCCTGGAACGCAGGAGGGAGAGATACATGATTATATACACCTGGAAAATCCTAGAGGGACTAGTACCGAACTTGCACACGAGAATCACTCACTACGAAAGCAAAGACTTGGCAGACGATGCACCATCCCCAATGAAAAGCAGGGGTGTCACTAGCACGTTAAGAGACCATACAATAAGTGTCAGGGGCCCTGAGACTGTTCAACTGCCTCCCAGCACATAAGGGGGATTACCAACAGACCCCTGGCAGTCTTCAAGCTGGCACTGGACAAGCACCCTAAAGTCAGTTCCTGATCAGCCGGGCGTGGTCGTACGTTGGTTTGCGTGCAGCCAGCAGCAACAGCCTGGTTGATCAGGCGCTGATCCACCAGGAGGCCTGGTCACAGACCGGGCCGCGGGGGCGTTGACCCCCGAAACTCTCTCCAGGTAAACTCCAGGTATGTGTGTACTCACCTAGTTGAGGTTGCGGGGGTCGAGTCCGAGCTCCTGGCCCCCGCCTCTTCACTGATCGCTACTAGGTCACTCTCCCTGAGCCGTGAGCTTTATCATACCTCTGCTTAAAGCTATGTATGGATCCTGCCTCCACTACATCACTTCCCAAACTATTCCACTTACTGACTACTCTGTGGCTGAAGAAATACTTCCTAACATCCCTGTGATTCATCTGTGTCTTCAGCTTCCAACTGTGTCCCCTTGTTACTGTGTCCAATCTCTGGAACATCCTGTCTTTGTCCACCTTGTCAATTCCTCCCCTCAGTATTTTGTATGTCGTTATCATGTCCCCCTATCTCTCCTGTCCTCCAGTGTCGTCAGGTTGATTTCCTTAACCTCTCTCCTCAGGACATACCTCAGCTCTGGGACTAGTCTTGTTGCAAACCTTTGCACTTTCTCTAGTTTCTTTACGTGCTTGGCTAGGTGTGGGTTCCAAACTGGTGCCGCATACTCCAATATGGGCCTAACGTACACGGTGTACAGGGTCCTGAATGATTCCTTATTAAGATGTCGGAATGCTGTTCTGAGGTTTGCTAGGCGCCCATATGCTGCAGCAGTTATTTGGTTGATGTGCGCTTCAGGAGATGTGCCTGGTGTTATACTCACCCCAAGATCTTTTTCCTTGAGTGAGGTTTGTAGTCTCTGGCCCCTAGACTGTAGCTCCGTCTGCGGTCTTCTTTGCCCCTTCCCCAATCTTCATGACTTTGCACTTGGTGGGATTGAACTCCACAGGCCAATTGCTGGACCAGGTCTGCAGCCTGTCCAGATCCCTTTGTAGTTCTGCCTGGTCTTCGATCGAGTGAATTCTTCTCATCAACTTCACGTCATCTGCAAACAGCAAACAGGGACACCTCAGAGTCTATTCCTTCCGTCATGTCGTTCACAAATACCAGAAACAGCACTGGTCCTAGGACTGACCCCTGTGGGACCCCGCTGGTCACAGGTGCCCACTCTGACACCTCGCCACTTACCATGACTCGCTGCTGTCTTCCTGTCAAGTATTCCCTGATCCATTGTAGTGCCTTCCCTGTTATCCCTGCTTGGTCCTCCAGTTTTTGCACCAATCTCTTGTGTGGAACTGTGTCAAACGCCTTCTTGCAGTCCAAGAAAATGCAATATATATATATATGTGTGTGTGTGTGTGTGTGTGTGTGTGTGTGTGTGTGTGTGTGTGTGGGGGGGAGGGGGGGAAGAAAGAGAGAGAGAGAGAGAGAGAGAGAGAGAGAGAGAGAGAGAGAGAGAGAGAGAGAGAGAGAGAGAGAGAGAGAGAGAGAGAGAGAGAGAGAGAGAGAGAGAGAGAGAGAGAGAGAGAGAGAGAGAGAGAGAGAGAGAGAGAGAGAGAGAGAGAGAGAGAGAGAGAGAGAGAGAGAGAGAGAGAGAGAGAGAGAGAGAGAGAGAGAGAGAGAGAGAGAGAGAGAGAGAGAGAGAGAGAGAGAGAGAGAGAGAGAGAGAGAGAGAGAGAGAGAGAGAGAGAGAGAGAGAGAGAGAGAGAGAGAGAGAGAGAGAGAGAGAGAGAGAGAGAGAGAGAGAGAGAGAGAGAGAGAGAGAGAGAGAGAGAGAGAGAGAGAGAGAGAGAGAGAGAGAGAGAGAGAGAGAGAGAGAGAGAGAGAGAGAGAGAGAGAGAGAGAGAGAGAGAGAGAGAGAGAGAGAGAGAGAGAGAGAGAGAGAAAAGAAGAGAGAGAGAGAGAGAGAGAGAGAGAGAGAGAGAGAGAGAGAGAGAGAGAGAGAGAGAGAGAGAGAGAGAGAGAGGCAGAGAGAGAGAGAGAGAGAGAGAGAGAGAGAGAGAGAGAGAGAGAGAGAGAGAGAGAGAGAGAGAGAGAGAGAGAGAGAGAGAGAGAGAGAGAGAGAGAGAGAGAGAGAGAGAGAGAGAGAGAGAGAGAGAGAGAGAGAGAGAGAGAGAGAGAGAGAGAGAGAGAGAGAGAGAGAGAGAGAGAGAGAGAGAGAGAGAGAGAGAGAGAGAGAGAGAGAGAGAGAGAGAGAGAGAGAGAGAGAGAGAGAGAGAGAGAGAGAGAGAGAGAGAGAGAGAGAGAGAGAGAGAGAGAGAGAGAGAGAGAGAGAGAGAGAGAGAGAGAGAGAGAGAGAGAGAGATGAGAGAGAGAGAGAGAGAGAGAGAGAGAGAGAGAGAGAGAGAGAGAGAGAGAGAGAGAGAGAGAGAGAGAGAGAGACTCAACAATCAATATTTGCACCAATAACTCATTACAGTTGTGACCGGGTGTGGAAGTGTGAATTGCTCATTACTCTATAATTTGTTCATGATTGTAGCCAAAGTATAAACGTAAGTAACCATTCTACAGAATTCATTACCTTTGTAACTTGTGAGCTCATTACCTTTGTACCTAGTTCAGCTATCAAAACTTTGGGGGCCCAGTCCCTGGACCCATTACGTACCTCTGTAATCTTTTGACTACCGCCCACAGGATGGGTATGGGATGCATAATAAACATATTAAACTTAACAAAAGAGGCATAGTAATCGGATTTTTCCTAAGAGTATAATACCGAATTTGTAGTCCTGAGCTTCTTGACGAGGAATGTACATACATTCACCATACCTTCACTGATTTACATTTTCCTTCCTTTTTCATCAAAGACTGCAAGAAAAGAGCTCTTCAGATCATTAACTCGACGCACAACACACCTCCTCACTGTCTCAACAACCAGGTTGCATTGAACGTTTCTAAAGTACTTACACAAGCTAACACTAGTCGCCATTGTTCCAGTACTTCAATAAAGGGTCTAATCAGGACAATCCAGGCACCATGAACCAGTCAACGCAGGGGTTTAAACTATACCCTGTGGAGGCTCGACAAGATTTATGTAGGTGAACCAGCAAGAAACCTTGAAACCTGAACGATTAACTTGAACAACGCCTGCGTACAACACCGAAATTCCACCAATCATCTCATGAAATTCAGGGACACCAGATTAGTGACCAAATAAACTAATTTCCGCAGACGCAAGTGTCTTGAATCTTCACTAATAGCCGTTTCTAATACAATTAAACAAAATAAAGGCAGCTTCACCATCTCTGAAGTCTTAGCAAGAATCCTCCTGAAAACAGTAAACCTGCCATCATATAGTCTCTCCTGCTAATACTACACAAGCACATTACAGAGGATGAACACAAACAGGCTTCCTCTAATCCAGCCTCCAATAGAAATATTTGTCTATTCTATTTTTATGCTATCCAAGTAATAGCTTTTATATCCTTTTACTCATGTGCAAGTTAATTGTTCTACCATATTGTATTACTACTACTACAACTTGTATCACTGCTACTACTACCATTAGTATTACACCTCACTAAGCCTATATATACCCTCTGTGTCAATCTATTGTTTGTAATGGCTTGATAAAGCTCCTGAGAGCGAAACGTTGCCACAATAAAAGTCACATTAGTTGCACTTGTGTCCTTTTACTTTACTTTTGATATCAACTTCTTACAATGTTTCCTATACTCTCCCCACCGTCCTCCCACCTAATATAATTACTATCTGCTTCAGTAACCAAACTTTAGTGGACTTATAACCTGGGAATACCTTACAAGTGGGCCCTGCCCACCTCTAACGACGTCTCCAAGTGCTGCATCTCCATATAACACTAACTGTTATGGGTCAGATCATTTACTAGTGTGGTTGTCTCCACCCCTCAGACTGGTCAATGTTGCTGTGTTGATCAATGTTGCAGCAGACACAGCCAGTCACAGCACTCCTCAGACTGGTCAATGTTGCTGTGTTGATCAATGTTGCAGCACACACAGCCAGGCACAGCACTCCTCAGTTACCACACCTGAAATAAAACATTCACATTATAACCATGAACATTATACACATTTATAGGTAAACATTACCATGTTATATAAACTAGTAACATTACTGCCTGATATAAGCATTAATGTTGAACACAGTAAAGCGATCTTT
Source organism: Cherax quadricarinatus (assembly GCF_038502225.1). NCBI lineage: Eukaryota > Metazoa > Arthropoda > Malacostraca > Decapoda > Parastacidae > Cherax > Cherax quadricarinatus. The sequence goes on from NC_091375.1 coordinate 9,003,020, forward strand.
TTCTTTAATAAATATTTCTTTCACATAAACCTGATGACTAATAATTTGTTTACATGGAAGTCTATATCTGGATCACAAGGCGCAAGTTCCTTGGATCAAGAGACCTTCACTAAGTTATTTTTCAATAATGGAAAAAATAGCCCAGAACTGGATACACAATTATGAGTTATGTAACGCCTAGTGTGAGAGTTATTGTTTGATCAGAGGAAGGGGAGTAGCTCCAGTTCCTCGCATCAAAGCCTCTCCACTAAGGTCAATAACCCCCGCCCCCCTCTAAGACATTAGACCCCAAAGAAAATTAAGTCTATTAAAACAATAATTTGGTGGTCAAACTGGTGGCGGGGACCAGGCGCTGCAGCTCAACTCTGCTGTTGTACTGGCAAATACGTCACCAGACAATACTTACGTTATTTAGGTGTATTAAAAGAATGAGGAAGCGGTAAAGCCGGCGGGGTGGCAGGAGGAGCAACACGTCTCTCCTATACGACCACTGAATTTCAACTGACCTTTAGTGCCCTTGAGGTTGGTCACTGTCCTGACCTTCACTATAACACCATCACTGATAACCTGACTAACTCTGACTACCACCACTAGATGCCACTACTACACCACCACTACCATCACTAGATGCCACTACTACACCCTCACTATCAGTACTACTCATGGTGGAGTGCTCAACCCATGGGGGTCATGGACCACCTGGGAGAATAACTTCACTCCCAGGTGACATAGATCACATTCTTTAGATCAAGAGACCCTCACCACCACCTTCAAAGAATCTCTCACGGCCACCACTCTCACCACCAGAAGCACTGAACTCCACTTCTATTGTATCACTGGTACCGAGGCTGGATATATAAGGGGCAAAGGGGGTAACTGGCCCGGGCTCCCCTGCTAGAGGGGCTACCCATATGAAGGACTTCCTTTATAACAAAATGTAATAATAAAAAATTAGTTTAATTAATGAAAGGAATTAACAAATAAAGTGTGTGGGGGTATCAGAAAATAGAAAGAAAGGGTGCCCCCACCCCCTCTCCCTTTGAATAACTTGATTTAACTAGTATTTCTGGTTAGCATCAATTTAGAGGTAAATGACCAGACCATGAGGTCAGAGGTGACCAGGGTGCACATGCATGTGTATGTGTGTGTGCATGTGTCTGTGTCTATGTGTGCGAGGTAGCTACTGTGTGTATGGCTTTGAATGGCTTTGTCGACCTCAGAAGGGCTATTTCTGGTTAGTGTCAGTGTATAGGCAATGACCAACGAGTCAATTGGTGGCCTAGGGCTATATATGTGTCTGTGAGTGTCCGTCAACCACTTTTCGAGCTAGGCAAAGGTGTGGGGCAGTGGTGTCCGTGTTTTTGATCTGTGTGCTGCTCACAAAGGTTTGTGATATATCATCATTTTGCAATTACATCTTACACATGCACACACACACACACACACAGGAGCTCGGACTCGACCCCCGCAACCTCAACTAGGTGAGTACACACACACACACACACACACACACACACACACACACACTATTCCACTTCTTAACAACTCTGTGGCTGAAGAAATACTTCCTAACATCCCTTTGACTATCTGAGTCTTCAATTTCCAATTGTGACCCCCTTGTTTCTGTGTTCCATCTCTGGAACATCCTGTCTCTGTCCACCTTATCTATTCCATGCAGTATTTTGTATGTTGTTATCATATCACCCCTAACCCTCCTGTCCCCCAGTGTCGTCAGGGTGATTTCCCTTAACCTTTCTTCGTAGGACATTCCCCTTAGCTCTGGAACTAGCCTTGTTGCAAACTTTTGCGTTTTCTTTAATTTCTTGACGTGCTTGACCAGGCGTGGGTTCCAAATTGGTGCTGCATACCCCAGTATGGGTTTGACATACACGGTGTACAGAGTCTTGAATGATTCCTTACTGAGATATCAGAATGCTATTCTCAGGTTTGTCAGGTGCCCATATGCTGCAGCAGTTACCTGGTTGATGTGCACTTCCAGAGATGTGCTCGGTAGTATACTCACCCCAAGATCTTTCTCCTTGAGTGAGGTTTGCAGTCTTTGGCCACCTAGCCTGTGGGTGTGTGTGTACTCACTAGGTGAGTACACACACACACCCACAGGCTAGGTGGCCAAAGACTGCAAACCTCACTCAAGGAGAAAGATCTTGGGGTGTGTGTGTGTGTGTGTGTACTCACCTAGTTGTGGTTGCAGGGGTTGAGTCATAGCTCCTGGCCCAGCCTCTGTGTGTGTGTGTGTGTGTGTGTGTGTGTGTGTGTATGTGTGTGTGTGCTTACCTAATTGCTCACCTAACTGTGGTTGCAGGGGTCGAGACTCAGCTCCTGGCCCCGCCTCTTCACTGATCGCTACTAGGTCCTCTCTCTCTCTGCTTCCAGAGCTTTGTCATACCTCGTCTTAAAGCTATGTATGGTTCCTGCCTCCACTACATCACTTGTTAGGCTATTCCACTTCCTGACGACTCTATGACTGAAGAAATACTTCCTAACATCCCTATGACTCGTCTGAGTCTTCAGCTTCCAATTGTGACCCCTTGTTTCCGTGTCCCCTCTCTGGAACAGCCTGTCTCTCTCTACCTTATCTATTCCACGCAGTATTTTGTATGTCGTTATCGTGTCTCCCCTGGTCCACCTGTCCTCCAATGTCGTCAGTCCGATTTCCCTCAACCTTTCTTCATAGGACATACCTCTGAGCTCCGGAACTAGCTTTGTTGCAAACCTTTGCACTTTCTCTAATTTCTTGACGTGTTTTACCAGGTGTGGGTTCCAAACTGATGCTGCATACTCCAGTATGAGCCTGATGTACACAGTGTACAATGTCTTGAATGATTCCTTGCTAAGGTATTGGAATGCTATTCTCAGGTTTGCCAGGCGCCCGTATGCTGCAGCAGTTATCTGGGTGATGTGTGCCTCCGGAGACATGCTCGGTGTTATGGTCACCCCAAGATCTTTCTCCTTGAGCGAGGTTTGCAGTCCTTGGCCACCTAGTCTATACTGTCTGCAGTCTTCTTTGCCCTTCTCCGATCTTCATGACTTTGCATTTGGCAGGGTTGAATTCCAGGTCTCTTTGAAGTCCTGCCTGGTCCTCATTTGATTTAATTCCCCTCATTAACTTCACATCATCTGTGAACAGGGACACCTCTGAGTCTATCCCTTCCACCATGTCATTCACATATACCAGAAATAGCACTGGTCCTAGGACCGACCCCTGTGGGACCCCGCTCGTGACAGGTGCCCACTGTGATACCTCATCCTGTACCATGACTCGTTGCTGCTTCCCTGTCAGATATTCTCTGATCCATTGCAGTGCCCTTCCTGTTATACGCGCCTGATCCTCTAGTATCTGCACTAGTCGCTTGTGAGGAACTGTGTCGAAGGCCTTGCAGTCCAAGAAAATGCAATCAACCCACCCCTCTCTCTCGTGTTGCACTTCTGTAACTCCAGAAGGTTTGTGACACAGAATTTGCCTTCCATGAATCCATGCTGGTTATCGTTTATAATCTTGTTCCGTTCCAGGTGCACCACCACTCTCCTCCTGATATTCTTCTCCATGACTTTGCATACTATACAGGTCAGTGACACTGGTCTGTAATTTAGTGCCTCTTTTCTGTCTCCTTTTTTAAAAATGGGAACTACATTTGCGGTCTTCCATACCTCAGGTAGTTGCCCAGTTTCAAGGGATGTGTTGAAGATTGTGGCTAATGGCAAACACAGTATATGCGTGTGTGTGTGTGTGTGTGTGTGTGTGTGTGTGTGTGTGTGTGTGTGTGTGTGTGTGTCTGCCTGCCCCATGAGCTCTATCATACCTCGCCTTAAAACTATGTATGGTTCCTGCCTCCACCACATCACTTTCTAGGCTATTCCATGGCCTGACTACTCTATGACTGAAGAAATACTTCCTAACATCCCTTTGATTCATCTGAGTCTTCAACTTCCAATTGTGACCTCTTGTGTCTGTGTCCCATCTCTGGAACATCCCGTCTTTGTCCACCTGTGTGTGTGTGTGTGTGTGTGTGTGTGTGTGTGTGTGTGTGTGTGTGTGTGTGTGGTGTGTGTGACTCAACAATCAATATTTGCACCAATAACTCATTACAGTTGTGACCGGGTGTGGAAGTGTGAATTGCTCATTACTCTATAATTTGTTCATGATTGTAGCCAAAGTATAAACATAAGTAACCATTCTACAGAATTCATTACCTTTGTAACTTGTGAGCTCATTACCTTTGTACCTAGTTCAGCTATCAAAACTTTGGGGGCCCAGTCCCTGGACCCATTACGTACCTCTGTAATCTGTAAATACCTTTGTAACTTGTCATGATTGTGACCAGACTTACCTGGAGTTCATTACCTTTGTAAATTGTGAGTTCATTACCTTTGTAAATTGTGAGTTCATTACCTTTGTAAATTGTGAGTTCATTACCTCTGTAACTTGCTCAGCTATCAAAACTTTGGAGTCCAGTCCCTGGACCAATTATGTACCTCTGTAATCTTTTGACTACCGCCCACAGGATGGGTATGGGGTGCATAATAAACATATTAAACTGTGTGTGTGTGTGTGTGTGTGTGTGTGTGTGTGTGTGTGTGTGTGTGTATGTGTGTGTGTCAGACAATTCGTTGCTTGACTCTCGGGGATAGCGGATGAGGGCAGTACTGCCCCTACCGTCAGGTTGTGTCACTTTGGTTTTCACAACATGGCGACATACGGACGATGCCGGGTGAATACTATTGGCATTGACGCCGTTCGTGGGGCTGTTTTTCCCCATTCGGCACAGCTACTGTTACCGGCTATCATCAGGGACACGTATGGTATAGCGACTGAAGTGCTATAGGGAGTAGCATTGAATTGGGCCTACAGAATCTTTGTAAAATTTCGTAACACCAGTGTTTACAAGGATATCGTCACAAGATTTCAAGACGTCAACATGACGGTGAATCCAGTGGTAATGGTGAGACTACATGATGTATCTTGGTTTTTCACATGGATGAAAATTAGGAACGTGCCGTTTGAAGCAGACGAGGCGGATCTACGAGCTGTATTTGAGAAATAAGGAACTGTGCACCTGGCAACGATGGGTACATGGAAGGACAGATCATACGCAGGAATGCCTGAGGGTAGTTTCTCGCTAAAGATGATGCTACGACACCCTATACCTTCTTATGTGCAACTGGAAAATTTCAGGATGCAAGTACTCATAACTTACGCAGGGCAACAATGGACATGTAGATTGTGTGGCGCCTACGACCACATTGCAGTGAACTGTCCTCGTCGTCGGGACGCACAGGAGCCAGAACAACACCAGGAATCGTCAGGGAGTCAAGGGGCGCCTGTAGGGGCATCTGTGATGGGGACATCAGGTCACAAGGTGCGGAGTGAGGAGGTTGATGAAACATTGCCACAGGATGATGCATGCGCCATGCTGACGGGTGAGCAGGAAACTACAGGGATGACAGGTGCCTGTGAGTAAGGTACCACTCGAGGACACAGGGGATATGAGGAGTGCCATAGACTCGATGATCCATGACCTGCTGGGTTCCCCGAGAAAAGTATCCATAGAGGGCCTTGTAGGTGCTTTGGAGTCTGCTCTGCCCACCGTGCAAGTGGTGGAGGATGTATTGGGGTCCAGTACGGACACAATGCCTTGCAGCATGAAACTGTAGAAGCGGAGGTGCACGATGCAGGCTTTCAAGAGGTTGTGAGGAGGAGGACCATAGTGTCTCGGAAGAGGGCGGCTGCATCATCGGACATAGACGATGTGCTTACACCGGCCCAACGTATAGGAAAGAAGGTTTGGGCCAATGTCGATGAGTGGGGCCTTGGTGGACCCAGGGGTAAAGGTCCTGGTAAAGGAGGCCACAAAGGTCCGGCTGAGGGCCTTGGGAATGTCCAGAGGAAAGAGGATAGAGGTTCCACAGTGCATAAAGGCAAACCTCCAATTACAGTTTCAAGAGCCTCACTATAAATGTTAATGGTTTAAGGAATGAAAGGAAGCGCAACTGGTTTCAGAAAATTGTGGTACGATGTGGAGTGGATGTGGTGTTCATACAAGAACATGATTATAAACCTGGATGTGTGTTGGTGGTTGAGAGCTTTGTTGTCTATGCAGACCATTCGCCACGTTTGAAAGGGGATGTTGCAATTTTAATAAGGGAGACTAGCCTATTTACTGTTCACCATTGGGAAGATGGAGGGGAGGGGAGGATATTTCGGGTGGATGGGTCGTGGGGGAGGGTGAGAGTATCTTTGGTGTGTGTTTATGGTCCGGCAGAGAGGGATAGTGGGGTTAAAAATAACTTTGTTCGGGATGTATTGGTTTATCACTTACGATCGTTGCCGGCAGTTGCAGTGGTGGGAGGAGACTGGAATTGTGTGATTCGGTGTAGGGATGTGGAACCAAGAGGGATGGGGTTTTGTTCAGGAATGTTGGGCGAACTGATAAAAGGAGTGGGTTTGGTAAATGTAGCAGGGGGTATGACATGGAACGTCGAACACACATTTGTACGGCAGGGATACGCAGCTCAGCTGGATAAAATCTATATTACTAGACCTGTGGCGGTAACGAGTGCCAGGGATGTGGATGTGGGGTTTTTGGATCATAGGGGCGTCATGGTGACTTTCGGTTGGGAGGGGGTTATTGGAAATTAAATGTACAACTCTTATGTGATGATGAGGAAGGGGTCTTATTTGCGAGGTTCTGGGAGGAATTGTGGAAGGGTGGGAGAGGGAAGGGTGATGTGTTGGTGTGGTGGGACACTTGCAAAGTCGAGGATCTGGGAATATTATGTTCATCTGGGGCATCGAAACAGTCAAATTTCTTATGGACTTATTAGTATATGAAGGGCAATTAAGGATGGGGGTGGAGGATATCATAAGTTTGAAAGATAGACTCAGGGACCTACATAACGAGAGGTTTGACACGGTGCAGGTAACGGGTGATTTGGAAGAGGTATTATGGAGTGATAGATCATTGTCACGTGTCCTGCGTGGACAGACGGAATGGAGTACGGCAACGGAAATGGTTGGGCTGCGCATGCATGATGCAATGGCAGGGTATGCAGAGGGACAAGAATTGGGATCAACTGAGGAGATGGGTGGGTATGTGGATACTTGGGTTGCAGATTATATGGACAGTGCAGGTATAAGTGGGGAGGCTATATGGGAGATGGGGAAAGCATAGAGTGTGAGCTTACCGAGAGTGATAGGGCGTTGATGGGTGGGGCCATCACTGTGGAGGAGGTGTGGGAGACTTTAATGAGCAGGTGTTGAGGCAAGCCCCTGGTATTGACGGTTTGACCAGTGACTTTTATGTGCAACACTGGGGTGTCTTAAAGGACTTTTTGATAACCTTATTTAATACTATGAAGACATGGGGGGTGTTAGGGGCATCACAGGCAACAGCAATAGTTGTATTAGTACTGAAAGGTGTTAGTCAGCCAACAATCAAGGATTGTCGTATGATATCACTCGTGTGGGGACTATAAATTATTTGCAAAAATGTTAGGTAATCACTTAAAGAAAGTCATCAATAAAGTAATTGTTAAAGGCCAATTTGGAATTCCGAGGCATTCTATGTATGAGAGACATGGGGTCATAAGACGTTTTATAGGAAGAATGCATGAGGAAGGGGGGGATGTATTAGCGATTGATTGGGAGGCATGCTTATGACAGCGTGGAGCATCAGGTGTTGTGGCGCTTTATGAGATGGCAGGGTTTTGGAGAGGAAATTGTGCAATGGGTGCGGTTGTTATATAGGGATGTTAGTATGTTTGTGCAAGTCAATAGGAGGTTGGGAACACGTGTGAGGCTGGCCCGGGGTTTGAGACAGGGGTGCCCTCTGTCTCAAATCCTATTCGTGTGTTTGCAGAACCCTTTTTATAGTGGAAAGATGCGTCCATGAGGATATGTGGGAGAATAGAAGCGGTGGCCAACTGGGTATCATAGGATATGTCGATGACACAACGGTTCTAGTGAGAGGGAGGGAAGGTTTAAGGGGATTGGGGAGAATTGTGGATGTGTTTGGGGCAGCGACAGGTATGAAGGTGAATGTGGATAAGAATAAACTTCTAGGTTTGGGTGGGTGGGAAGAGGGGGACAAGATGTGTGCAGGGAAAAGGTGGTGGGTAGTGGACAGATTCAAGATTTGTGGGATTGTGTATATGGCTAATGAGGTGACTGCGAGAGAGGAAAATTCCATGTGTGTTGTGAATAAGGTGCTGGGACACTTGAATGGGTTGAGGACGTCTCACCTTTCTTTACATCAGTGGGTCATTGTGGTGAATGCACTTTTGTATAGCAAAATCTGGCATGTTGCTGCAGTGTACCCGTTGGTGTTGGCGATGTAAGGAGTCTCTCCTTCAAGGACCATAACACTGTATCAATCACATCTGCTAGAAAAATGACAGGATGGATAATGAGAACCTTCAAAACTAGGGAGGCCAAGCCCATGATGACACTCTTCAGGTCACTTGTTCTAACTAGGCTGGAATATTGCTGCACACTAACAGCACCTTTCAAGGCAGGTGAAATTGCTGACCTAGAAAATTGTGGAAATTTATTTGGTCCCTAAAGTTCCACAGGACAGATCCGGCATGGCCGTAATGGAACGGCTGAGCTGGGTGGCCCTTATACCCCACCCAAAACAAAGCATTCTCTCGAGTTGGCGTGGATTGTTGGTAAGCTTATTTAATTTATAGATTTACCCTTCAGGGAAGGAGTAGGTAGTTTTACTGTTAGTATATTAATATTAGGTTTACTAAGGCAACTGTAGATAATAATAATGTAGACCAAAGACCTTAACATAGGTAGTAATAGGCCGATAATGTAGGCAAACACTAGGATAAGTTAGCTAGGGAGAACTGGCAGCCCTAGTTTGAACGAAGAGATGAGGGTCTGGAAGAGAGACCAGCTCATTCTTTTTAAGACAGACACCAACTGGACAAGACGTGCCGTGATCAGCAGACGGCGCCCCCCACGTGTCTTCACATTTGAGACCTAGGGAAATCTAGTAGAGGCACCTCGATGTACCGTAGATGACCTCCGTCAGGCCCATACAGTAAGACAAGACCTCCACTTTATCTTGTAGATTTCTGGCCAGTGTCTGGGGAGAATTGTGAGTGAGTTTGATCTGTGGGCCCGGTGTGCAGCAGGCAGTGCATGCCCAGTAAGTACCAGTGTACAGAGTTGTCATGGTGTCATGTGGGTTTTCGATATGTGAATGGGGTAAAAATACTCATGTAGGCTGGTAGTACGTATAATATATAACGGGAAGTATGGAAAGCGCCAACAGCCGACCTGTCTCTCTCTGCTGCTGACTACGACTGACCCATAGTGCCTACAGGTGAGGGTGTTTGAAATCCTGCTATGGTCAGCAGCAATATGAATACAGTCAATGATTCACACAGACCGTTGGTAGTGAGTCATCTACTGGTACACTGGTTACTGGCAACTGGTTACTAGGAACTGGTACTACTACTGAGAGCTCGGCGACGCTAACATATGTCGTCCTGATATACAACTAATACAAACTAGAGATGGCAGGTGTATGGCTTGGGCTGATTCTATACAATGTCAAAGTACACAACAATTGAACATTATAACATACATAAGTAGAATAAATGTATGGAAGAGGGTAAGGTACCTAGGGATTGGCAGAGAGCATGCATAGTTCCTTTGTATAAAGGCAAAGGGGATAAAAGAGAGTGCAAAAATTATAGGGGGATAAGTCTGTTGAGTGTACCTGGTAAAGTGTATGGTAGAGTTATAATTGAAAGAATTAAGAGTAAGACGGAGAATAGGATAGCAGATGAACAAGGAGGCTTTAGGAAAGGTAGGGGGTGTGTGGACCAGGTGTTTACAGTGAAACATATAAGTGAACAGTATTTAGATAAGGCTAAAGAGGTCTTTGTGGCATTTATGGATTTGGAAAAGGCGTATGACAGGGTGGATAGGGGGGCAATGTGGCAGATGTTGCAAGTGTATGGTGTAGGAGGTAGGTTACTGAAAGCAGTGAAGAGTTTTTACGAGGATAGTGAGGCTCAAGTTAGAGTATGTAGGAAAGAGGGAAATTTTTTCCCAGTAAAAGTAGGCCTTAGACAAGGATGTGTGATGTCACCGTGGTTGTTTAATATATTTATAGATGGGGTTGTAAGAGAAGTAAATGCGAGGGTCTTGGCAAGAGGCGTGGAGTTAAAAGATAAAGAATCACACACAAAGTGGGAGTTGTCACAGCTGCTCTTTGCTGATGACACTGTGCTCTTGGGAGATTCTGAAGAGAAGTTGCAGAGATTGGTGGATGAATTTGGTAGGGTGTGCAAAAGAAGAAAATTAAAGGTGAATACAGGAAAGAGTAAGGTTATGAGGATAACAAAAAGATTAGGTGATGAAAGATTGAATATCAGATTGGAGGGAGAGAGTATGGAGGAGGTGAACGTATTCAGATATTTGGGAGTGGACGTGTCAGCGGATGGGTCTATGAAAGATGAGGTGAATCATAGAATTGATGAGGGAAAAAGAGTGAGTGGTGCACTTAGGAGTCTGTGGAGACAAAGAACTTTGTCCTTGGAGGCAAAGAGGGGAATGTATGAGAGTATAGTTTTACCAACGCTCTTATATGGGTGTGAAGCGTGGGTGATGAATGTTGCAGCGAGGAGAAGGCTGGAGGCAGTGGAGATGTCATGTCTGAGAGCAATGTGTGGTGTGAATATAATGCAGAGAATTCGTAGTTTGGAAGTTAGGAGGAGGTGCGGGATTACCAAAACTGTTGTCCAGAGGGCTGAGGAAGGGTTGTTGAGGTGGTTCGGACATGTAGAGAGAATGGAGCGAAACAGAATGACTTCAAGAGTATATCAGTCTGTAGTGGAAGGAAGGCGGGGTAGGGGTCGGCCTAGGAAGGGTTGGAGGGAGGGGGTAAAGGAGGTTTTGTGTGCGAGGGGCTTGGACTTCCAGCAGGCATGCGTGAGCGTGTTTGATAGGAGTGAATGGAGACAAATGGTTTTTAATACTTGACGTGCTGTTGGAGTGTGAGCAAAGTAACATTTATGAAGGGATTCAGGGAAACCGGCAGGCCGGACTTGAGTCCTGGAGATGGGAAGTACAGTGCCTGCACTCTGAAGGAGGGGTGTTAATGTTGCAGTTTAAAAACTGTAGTGTAAAGCACCCTTCTGGCAAGACAGTGATGGAGTGAATGATGGTGAAAGTTTTTCTTTTTCGGGCCACCCTGCCTTGGTGGGAATCGGCCGGTGTGATAATAAAAAAAAAAAAAAAATAAGTAGAATACTGGAATGGAAGCTTACATAATTGAAACTGTAATAAAACTGTAATGCAGTACAAGGTATAATATAGCACAACTCATCGAAGGAAACTCAACGTTGGGATTACACAATAGAAGTGATAAAAAAAAATTTGATCGATCGATCTGTATTCATGTGATCTACAGATTCTGAGGAAGGAATATATACAAAGAAAGAAGTGTTTAACAGAAAGGCAGATTCGGTGCACTCAAATCTAGACTGTTAACTCTCAGAATTTGGAGAGAACGTGAACATAAAAAAAATTCTTGAATACTGATAAGTTGATACTGTAATTATCCATCTATACAGGTTATTTACATTTAACCCCAACTCTGCTAGGGTGAGATTGATATATGCAGAATGGGTGTCATCTCTATGAGGATCAAACTCTGTTGCACTGGCTAACTCATGCTGTATTTGAGGCAAATCTGAATTGGTAGTTAAGATAAGATAAGATTTCGTTCGGATTTTTAACCCCGGAGGGTTAGCCACCCAGGATAACCCAAGAAAGTCAGTGCGTCATCGAGGACTGTCTAACTTATTTCCATTGGGGTCCTTAATCTTGTCCCCCAGGATGCGACCCACACCAGTCGACTAACACCCAGGTACCTATTTGCTGCTAGGTGAACAGGACAACAGGTGTAAGGAAACGTGTCGAAATGTTTCCACCCGCCGGGAATCGAACCCGGGCCCTCCGTGTGTGAAGTGGAAGCTTTAGCCACCAGGCCACCGGGCCACATGATACTTGAGGATTTCTCAATACCTGTCGTGTATGTAGGGAATAACGACATTCAGGTTGATCATCTGACTGAGTATCAGAGGTAGAGAGTACAGGATCAGGAGGATTGTCAGAGTCTGTCACATTAGTCTGGGTTGGAGCATCATTATCATCACATACTAACTTCATATGATCTAAATGTGATTCTTTATACTGACCAGTACTAATTTCTCTAACCTTATACTTATTACCAGTGATATGTTCAACTACTCGATAAGGACCAACAAACTTTTGATCACGCTTAGGCATTACAGACGTTTTGTTAAAGTTAGTCAGCATAACTCTCGAACCTACTTTGATTTTGGATGGCTTCGCTCGAGTGTTTGCAACTCTTGTAAATTCTGCTGTTGTTTTATGAAGTGTTTCACGGATTCTTCTAAAAACACTTTGAGCTAAGCTGGTACGAGTTGCTATGAAATCATCAGGGTTGTAATTTGGTTTCGGATTAGAATATAACAACTCATAAGGCAAACGTTTATCTACACCGTACAATGCATAATGTGGAGTGTCACCTATGGAAACATTGTAAGCAGAATTTATAGCACACTGCACATCAGGTATAACTTCATCCCAAATTTCACTGTTGGGATTGATAGTGGATCTCAAGACATCAAGTACTTTCTTATTGGTACGTTCCGCTAACCCATTGCTGGCAGGATGATGAGGAACAATGGTGGATTTAGAGATCTTGTACAAGGTGCACAAATTTTCAAGAATCTCATTACAGAATTCACCTCCATTATCTGTTACTAGGGACTTAGGGGTGGTATGCCTGCAGATAATGCGTTCTTTAAACGCTTTAGCTACTGTCTCGGCAGTCTTATCTGCAACAGGAACTAACTCACAATATCTGGTGAAATGGTCTACCATAACACATAGATGTTTGTTGCCCTGGAGGGAACATTGGAAATTAGTTAACAAATCTAGCGCAACTCTTTCCCAAGGTTCGTTAGTGGTTGGATACACTTGGATTGGATTAGGACCATTAGCATTACCTTTATATTGCATGCAGACACTACATTTCTTAACATACTCAGCAATATCAGTTGCCATACGAGGCCAAAAGTATTTCAATTTGGCTTGTTTTACTGAACGATCCATACCAGGGTGCACAACACCTGGTACTTCGTGAACTAGTTGTAAGGCTACATTCGCTAGTGACTGTGGAATTACTAACTGGTAAACTCTTCTTCTAGGAGTACCCAACTCGGCTGTTCGATACAGTAATTCTTGGTTCATGACAAAATCACTGATGGGTGCTGGTGGCTTCACAGTCAGAATAAGATCTCGAGAGATCAGTCTAAAGCTCGTACTACTAACGTTGGAGTGTACTATGGTAAAGAAGTGTCTAAGGTAAGAACCTCTAAGCAGAACCTCAGAGGCACTCATGCCAGAATATGCGTGTTCTGCGAAGGCGAACATGCTAGCACGAGTTGTTCGGAGTATATAACACTGAGCAGTAGGCAACAGAGACTAAGGGAGTTGAGACTCTGCTTCAAGTGTTGTGGGGAACACTTTGCGAGAGACTGCGGCACCCAGCTCAGTGAGTGTCGAGTCTGTTGCAAAGGTAAGCACCATACTGCACTATGTCCCAATAATTTAAGGGAACCCCAGGCTAGTAGGGATATCTCTCAGGTAGAGATAGAAAGTGAGTCCGAGCCTGAAATGATAGCCAGCATGATTAGTGGGAGTGAAGTCTCTAATCTGAGTGAGAATCACAGAGGTGCTGCCCTACCTACAGTCATGGCAAAGGTTGTGAGTGGGCTCAGGTCCGAAACAACCCGATTATTCTTTGACCCAGGAGCACAAGTATCCTTGATAACAAAGAAGTTGGTGGCTAAATTAAAGTTGAAGGCCACAAAGAAAGTTATTATGATGTTGGGAGGGGCTATAAGTCAGGTCCCACCCAAATCTTATGATGTGGTGGATGTCACAGTCAAATTAGGTGGACATCGCAGAGACATTACAGCCTTGGTGGTAGAGATGCTACCCACGGCAATTACAGCGAGAGGTCTTGCTGCAGCAGCTAAGCAATTGAAAGACCTTGATGTGAAGCTGGCAGACCAGGGAATTACCACTGACACAGTCAGAAATGTAGGTATCCTGGTGGAAGCCAATCATATAGGTGACTTCCTGTCTACACGATGGACGTTTAAGGAAGGAATTAGTTTATACAGATCCCAAGTAGGATACATCATAGGCAGCAGGATTCCACCTGAATTCCCTGTCACACCAGATAGAGGAGAAGCTGTCCCCATGATAGCTGGGGGAGTAGTGATAATGAATACCAGAATACACGATGAACCGCCAGGGAAGCTGAACCAGGTAGGGAGTGACGAACACTCGGTCACCTTGGGAAAACACTTTTACAGGGTACATAAAGAGGGAGATAGATTGCCATTAAATCTAGGGAACCTCATAACAGTGGGAGGAAAGGCTACCAAGGCATGTGGGCCACTGGGTGGGAAAGTACGGAGCCACTCAGTCAAGGCTAGACATACGAAAGACGTTAAAGTTAAAGGAAAGGGTGCTAAGACCACCGGAACCAACAGGTTTACATCCCCAGAGGTCCATGCAGGGGAAACTGGATGGTTGAAGTTAGACCGGAGTCTGCTCGACGAGAGTGGCCGGACGGCACTCGTGTCCAGGGTCCGCCATGGGGGCTCGCGGAAGGTGAACTTGATTTAGACTTAGCACCTACCTTCGCCGGCGGGAGGATGTGGAAATTTATTTGGTCCCTAAAGTTCCACAGGACAGATCCAGCATGGCCATAATGGAACGGCTGAGCTGGGTGGCCCTTATACCCCACCCAAAACAAAGCATTCTCTCGAGTTGGCGTGGATTGTTGGTAAGCTTATTAAATTTATAGATTTACCCTTCAGGGAAGGAGTAGGTAGTTTTACTGTTAGTATATTAATATTAGGTTTACTAATGCAACTGTAGATAATAATAATGTAGACCTAAGACCTTAACATAGGTAGTAATAGGCCGATAATGTAGGCAAACACTAGGATAAGTTAGCTAGGGAGAACTGGCAGCCCTAGTTTGAACGAAGAGATGAGAGTCTGGAAGAGAGACCAGCTCGTTCTTCTTAAGACAGACACCAACTGGACAAGACATGCCGTGATCAGCAGACGGTGCCCCCCACGTGTCTTCACATTTGAGACCTAGGGAAATCTGGTAAAGGCACCTCGATGTACCGTAGATGACCTCCGTCAGGCCCATACAGTAAGACAAGACTTCCACTTTATCTCGTAGATTTCTGGCCAGTGTCTGGGGAGAATTGTGAGTGAGTTTGATCTGTGGGCCCGGTGTGCAGCAGGCAGTGCATGCCCAGTAAGTACCAGTGTCTCTTGGCAGTCTGGAAGCTAGTGTCCGTGTCTGCATAGTTATACTAGGGGATACACACCCTCTTGGATATAGGAATTTCTGAGGTGCAGGCAGGTCACTAATAACGATTAAATATTGCAGGAATTAAGGCTCCCGGTTGCACGTGGTTTCTGAGGGGAAGTCCAAAGGGGCTAAGGCTAAGCTTAGGGAAGTTGAAGATCAGGATATATGCTGCAACACCAAGTAAGTTAGTCCTTTATACGTGCATGCAGGCGCGTTTCTTGTAACATCAATCATTTGTGAAAATCTGTCCTATAAGCCACTTGTGAGGCTGAGGTACCCACCTCAGAGCTCGGCGTCAACAGAGTTTGCCAGGGTAGGCGACTCACTTGGAGGCAGTCCACACAAATTTTCACAAAAATGTACACCTGGAGTTTACCTGGAGAGAGTTCCGGAGGTCAACGCCCCCACGGCCCGGTCTGTGACCAGGCCTCCTGGTGGATCAGAGCCTGATCAACCAGGCTGTTACTGTTGGCTGCACGCAAACCAACATACGAGCCACAGCCCGGCTGGTCAGGAACCGACTTTAGATGCTTGTCCAGTGCCAGCTTGAAGACTGCCAGGGGTCTGTTGGTAATCCCCCTTATGTATGCTGGGAGGCAGTTGAACAGTCTCGGGCCCCTGACACTTATTGTATGGTCTCTTAACGTGCTAGTGACACCCCTGCTTTTCATTGGGGGGATGTTGCATCGTCTGCCAAGTCTTTTGCTTTCGTAGTGAGTGATTTTCGTGTGCAAGTTCGGTACTAGTCCCTCTAGGATTTTCCAGGTGTATATAATCATGTATCTCTCCCGCCTGTGTTCCAGGGAATACAGGTTCAGGAACCTCAAGTGCTCCCAGTAATTGAGGTGTTTTATCTCTGTTATGCGCACCGTGAAGGTTCTCTGTACATTTTCTAGGTCAGCAATTTCACCTGCCTTGAAAGGTGCTGTTAGTGTGCAGCAATATTCCTGCCTAGATAAAACAAGTGACCTGAAGAGTGTCATCATGGGCTTGGCATCCCTAGTTTTGAAGGTTCTCATTATCCATCCTCAAGAAGGAAGGCCTAATCATCTGACACATGCTAGGCAAAATAGAAGAACTGGTTAGCTTTAATAACAGTTAATTTCTGGTAGGTTCTGTTTCTCAAAGAGTATTGTCTGTACTATGAGCAGTAGGATTCCAACCAGACTGTCAACTAGCAAAGCTGTTTTTATTACAATAGCATGCACAGTCCCACGGTTCTCATATACTTGACTCAAGGGAGAGAAGCAAACACACTGTTCCTAGCTCCGACTAGCCCATACGAAGTCTCCCTTATTATCAACACACTAAAAAACAAGGCAGGAGATTTAAATACCTTACCACCCTTTATATACAAAAAAGTGTCACAAGTGCTATCACCAATCATTGCAACACTCTTTAACAAATCCATTGAATCCTCCACCTTCCCTACAGTACTCAAAATAGCAAGGGTCACCCCGATCCACAAAGGAGGAGACCAAACAGAGTTGAATAACTATAGGCCAATATCCAACTTACACCCTCTCTCAAAAATCTTTGAAAAATTAATTCATAAACGAATCTACTCCTACCTTATCTCCCAAAACATACTCAACCCCTGCCAATTTGGATTCAGGCCTAATAAAAATACTAATGATGCTATTATACACATGCTAGAACATATATACACTGCAATAGAGAAAAAAGAAGTCCCACTGGGGATCTTCATTGACTTACGTAAAGCTTTTGATACAGTTGACCATGACTTGCTCCACGTAAAATTGTCACACTATGGTATAAGAGGGCACTCCCTCAACTACCTCAAGTCATACCTCAGCAACAGAAGCCAATATGTGTACGCAAATGGGGCAAACTCTTCTGCGCAACCAATTACAGTTGGTGTCCCACAGGGAAGTGTCCTTGGCCCTCTTCTCTTTCTCCTATACATAAATGACCTTCCAAATGCTTCGCAATTACTCAAACCCACACTATTTGCAGATGACACTACATACGTCTTCTCTCACCCGAGCCCAGTCACGCTAGCCAATACTGTAAATACCGAATTACAGAAAATATCTACCTGGATGAGGACTAACAAACTTACACTAAACATTGACAAAACCTACTTCATTCAGTTTGGTAACAGAGCTACAGATGTCCCTCTTAACATAATGATAAACGGATCACCTATCACAAAACTAACAGAGGGAAAATTCTTAGGAATCCACCTTGATAATAGACTCAAATTTCATACACATATACAACAAATTTCTAAGAAAATTTCCAAGACTGTAGGCATACTATCGAAGATACGGTACTATGTTCCACAGTCAGCCCTCCTGGCCCTATATCACTCTCTTATTTACCCCTATCTCACCTATGGAATTTGTGCATGGGGCTCAACAACAATTAACCATCTCAGACCACTAATTACTCAACAAAAGGCTGCAGTTAGAATGATAACAAATTCTCACTACAGGCAGCACACTCCACCAATATTCAATACACTAAACCTACTCACCATACAAAACATCCATACTTATTACTGCACCTATTACATACATAGAACACTTAACTCTGATATTAACCCTCCCCTCAAACATCTCCTTGCCAACCTCAACAGAACACATGACCATAACACAAGGCACAGATCACTCTTTGATGTTCCTCGTGTCCATCTCACACTATGTAAAAACTCAATGCACATAAAAGGCCCTAAAATCTGGAATTCATTACCTGTAAATATAAAAGAAACACTACCTGTTTATAAATTCAAGTCTCTTCTCAAAGATCACTTACTCACCCAAAACCAAATAAATACTGAATAACTGAACCTTATAAATTGTATATCTTAAATGTTTCCCACAATTATATCACATAAATGTTAAACCTAAAACCCAATCTAACTTTATTATTTTTTAAATACACTACCTAACAGAATACTCCATACGACTGAATGTACAACAATGCAAGCAACCATATGATCTGTCTTTGTAATACTCACTTGTGCTTTATAGTAATCTGTTTACATTAATGTTTTATCACTGATTTCATCATTGCTTAGTTAATCTTAAGTTAATTTTAAGCCAGCCCGTAATGCTATGCATAGTATAAGTGGCTTTGGCATACTGCTCTTACCTGTATTTGTTGTACCTCTGTATGTGTGCTCAAATTGGAAATAAATAAATAAATAAATAAATAAATAAATACAACATGTTTACAGTTTAATGACAAAAAAAACATTATGAACTTAAAATCGGAACTAATCATATAAAAATATAAAGTATAAAGATGCATTTATATAAATAATACTGCACTTCAAATCAAGTATCCACTCAGAAATCAATTGAGAGGATCACCACATTGTTGGCTTTGTTTTTTAAATTCTTTCCATCAAGTATGACATCCCCTTACTCACAGGCCATCCATAAGATTTCAAGAGGTCTTAACACATCTTCCTGCACTTCAAGTCTAGTATGTTCATTCACCAATCAAGATTTTATTTCTTTGCAAAGATTACAATGTTTAATTACAATTTTGATTTGTTAAGTACAAAGAAAGCCACTATTATGCCGGGGCATTCCGGGCAGACTATCCTAATATGTACTCAAAAACTACTGAAGTCTAGACAAGATAAGAGTGGTTATCTTTTAATTATTCATTATTTTATCTTAACATTAATGCGAGGTAATCAAAGTTGAAAGTCGACAAGGATAATAATGTTGATGTTGCACATAACGAATAACTATTACAAGATTTAGATTTTTTAGATTTTGCCACTGAAGTGGCTAGTTTATTGTGCACCCCATATCCATCCTGTGGACAGTAGCATAAGAGCATATGGATACACAAAAGGCCTAGGAACTAGGCCCCAAAGGGTTAACAGTAATACATATGGATTTATATCTACATATCTATAGTTCACTTACCTGTTACAAGCAAATTTAGGAAATTTGCTTAGTATATCTGGTATCTTATTTTCATTAATAAGATATCCTGACATGTCACACAGGTTATTATACTGTCTCTGTATTCCTCAATAAATGGACAATTAAGCACATAGTGTTCAAGAGAGTGACCATATGCCTGATCACATAATTTACATTTAGTTTGATCATCATCTGTGTCTCACAAACTGCCAGAAGTACTTGTAACCAAGCCTAAGCCTGGCCACTACAATATCAGTCAGTCTGTTCACATTGCAAGTTGCTCAATAAACATACTTATCTATGTTCATGTTATCATAGTGGGTTATAGATCTACTCAGTCTTCTAACTGCATTCCTATAACAATCATTTTCATTATTTACTTCCCTCCCAATATTATTCCAAATGCTAGACACAGTTATACCAAAGTTATATTCTACATTCTCCTTCTGAAGGAGTAATCCAATGTGTGATGGGATCCATAGCAATTATACATTAATTCCTTTGTCCCTGATTTTTGAGTATCTATACCTGGATTCTCCAATGAGCATGTTGTTGGAGTCATTATATGAGTCAAGAGCCTTCATTGATGACATAGAATCAGTAATGATGATAGAGTCAAGCTCATTATTATTATTATTATAATCAAGGGGAAGCGCTAAACCCGGAGGATTATACAGCGCCTGGGGGGGGTGGATGTGGAAGGCATTCAGGCTTAATTCGGGGAACTGGAGTACAGATCCAGAGAACCTTCACGGCATGCATAACAGAGATAAAACACCTCAATTACTGGGAGTGCTTGAGGTTCCTAAACCTGTATTCCCTGGAACGCAGGCAGGAGAGATACATGATTATATACACCTGAAAAATCCTAGAGGGACTAGTACCGAACTTGCACACGAAAATCACTCACTACGAAAGCAAAAGACTTGGCAGACGATGCAACATCCCCCCAATGAAAACCAGGGGTGTCACTAGCACGTTAAGAGACCATACAATAAGTGTCAGGGGCCCGAGACTGTTCAACTGCCTCCCAGCATACATAAGGGGGATTACCAACAGACCCCTGGCAGTCTTCAAGCTGGCACTGGACAAGCACCTAAAGTTGGTTCCTGACCAGCTGGGCTGTGGCTCGTACGTTGGTTTGTGTGCAGCCAGCAGTAACAGCCTGGTTGATCAGGCTCTGATCCACCAGGAGGCCTGGTCACAGACCGGGCCGCGGGGGCGTTGACCCCCGGAACTCTCTCCAGGTAAACTCCCTCCAGGCTATTTACCTGGAGTTTACCTGGAGAGAGTTTCGGGGGTCAACGCCCCCGCGGCCCGGTCTGTGACAAGGCCTCCTGGTGGATCAGCGCCTGATCAACCAGGCTGTTGCTGCTGGCTGCACGCAAACCAACGTACGAGCCACAGCCCGGCTGATCAGGAACTGACTTTAGGTGCTTGTCCAGTGCCAGCTTGAAGACTGCCAGGGGTCTGTTGGTAATCCCCCTTATGTGTGCTGGGAGGCAGTTGAACAGTCTCGGGCCCCTGACACTTATTGTATGGTCTCTTAACGTGCTAGTGACACCCCTGCTTTTCATTGGGGGGATGGTGCATCGTCTGCCAAGTCTTTTGCTTTCGTAGTGAGTGATTTTCGTGTGCAAGTTCGGTACTAGTCCCTCTAGGATTTTCCAGGTGTATATAATCATGTATCTCTCCCTCCTGCGTTCCAGGGAATACAGGTTTAGAAACCTCAAGCGCTCCCAGTAATTGAGGTGTTTTATCTCCGTTATGCGCGCCGTGAAAGTTCTCTGTACATTTTCTAGGTCGGCAATTTCACCTGCCTTGAAAGGTGCTGTTAGAGTGCAGCAATATTCCAGCCTAGATAGAACAAGTGACCTGAAGAGTGTCACCATGGGCTTGACCTCCCTAGTTTTGAAGGTTCTCATTATCCATCCTGTCATTTTTCTAGCAGATGCGATTGATACAATGTTATGGTCCTTGAAGGTGAGATCCTTCGACATAATCACTCCCAGGTCTTTGACGTTGGTGTTTCGCTCTATTTCGTGGCCAGAATTTGTTTTGTACTCTGATGAAGATTTAATTTCCTCATGTTTACCATATCTGAGTAATTGAAATTTCTCATCGTTGAACTTCATATTGTTTTCTGCAGCCCACTGAAAGATTTGGTTGATGTCCGCCTGGAGCCTTGCAGTGTCTGCAATGGAAGACACTGTCATGCAGATTCGGGTGTCATCTGCAAAGGAAGACACGGTGCTGTGGCTGACATCCTTGTCTATGTCGGATATGAGGATGAGGAACAAGATGGGAGCTAGTACTGTGCCTTGTGGAACAGAGCTTTTCACCGTAGCTGCCTCGGACTTTACTCTGTTGACGACTACTCTCTGTGTTCTGTTAGTGAGGAAATTATAGATCCATCGACCGACTTTTCCTGTTATTCCTTTAGCGCGCATTTTGTGCGCTATTATGCCATGGTCACACTTGTCGAAGGCTTTTGCAAAGTCTGTATATATTACATCTGCATTCTTTTTGTCTTCTAGTGCATTTAGGACCTTGTCGTAGTGATCCAGTAGCTGAGACAGACAGGAGCGACCTGTTCTAAACCCATGTTGCCCTGGGTTGTGTAACTGATGGGTTTCTAGATGGGTGGTGATCTTGCTTCTTAGGACCCTTTCAAAGATTTTTATGATATGGGATGTTAGTGCTATTGGTCTGTAGTTCTTTGCTGTTGCTTTACTGCCCCCTTTGTGGAGTGGGGCTATGTCTGTTGTTTTTAGTAACTGAGGGACGACCCCCGTGTCCATGCTCCCTCTCCATAGGATGGAAAAGGCTCGTGATAGGGGCTTCTTGCAGTTCTTGATGAACACAGAGTTCCATGAGTCTGGCCCTGGGGCAGAGTGCATGGGCATGTCATTTATCGCCTGTTCGAAGTCATTTGGCGTCAGGATAACATCGGATAGGCTTGTGTTAATCAAATTTTGTGGCTCTCTCATAAAAAATTCATTTTGATCTTCGACTCTCAGTCTGGTTAGCGGCTTGCTAATATTTGCAATATTGTGTAGAGTTTTTTAAATATATATGGGGTTAGGGGTGTGACTGGTTAAGGAAGGAAGTAGTAACACTTCCGGTAGCCAAGGGCGGGCTGGGGTTAATTTCCCTGGGGAATAGGTTAAAGGGAGTTTATGTTAAGCATGAGTTCAGGTGAGAGTATAAGGAAGGGGGGAGGCTGTGTAAAGTGAAAGAAAATATTCAGAGGTGGTGGAGGAGGAGGAAGGATCTTCGAGACTGTGAAGCAATTTTGCAAATATTTTTGCAGGCCCGTGCAACAACGAAAATGAGGGTTGTGTCAGTAGAAAGGAGGGTTTGGTCTCAGATAACGGTCCCTGTGGAGGGAGCTTACCCCAAGTATGCGTGGGACAGCATTTGGCGGCATTTGAAGGGGTTGCGCTTACGTTCACATGTGAAGGAAGTGATGTTTCGATTCTTACACGGCATCCTACCATCAGGGGTGGTCTTAAAGAATAGACAAATTCGAGAGAGTGGTGCGTGTTCATATTGTGAGGAGGAAGAGACTACATTCCATGTTGTTTATTTCTGTGAGCGTTTAGGAGTCGTGAGGAAATGGTTGGGGAAAGTGTTTTGACTCGTGGGAGGGGGTGGATTGTCAGTTTTAAGGGCTTTAAGTTTGGATCTGGACGGGGCTGAGGACAGGGTTCAATGGGCATTGGCTTATGTAATTGTTCATTTTGTTTACATGTCATGGACGTTGCGAGAAAGGGCGGTATGAGAAAGACTAGGGGCGTTAGCAGCAACTAAAGGGATGACTAAAGGGATATACAGAGGTAGGTGGGAGCAAGATTTTCTGAAAAGTTACAGAGCCTTTACATTGGGGGATTTGTGGTGACTAGTTTCAGGGGTAGAAACGGGCTCGTCTCCCAGAGGACATGACATTTTGGAGTATGTGTGGTGTATGCTTGACAAGGACGGGTTTTAATCGATCACGAGTGCGTGCAAGTGGGGGTGGGGTGTAAGGTGTGATTGGGAGAGTATTACTCTCAGCGGGGATTATATAATGGTGGAAGTAGGGGCAGGAACGAACCTTATGCCATTCAGTACAATATAGTTTCCTGTTGTGTAAGGTGTAGCATACCAGGTATTGTACTTTGAGGCATCTCAGTTTAGGGTACCAAGACACAATGTTGGATTTGGCTTTACGTATTTAATGTATTCCTGTGTTATACCCACCATGCAACTTTTATAGTTTGTTGTGCGAAGTCGCACATTGTGTTGTCTTTGGTGTGACTTAAGAGGAAGTCACTACATATCCTGTAACGGAATATTTTATTCCCACAATGTATATTGCCTTGATACATGCAGGTATGGCCCCTAGATGTGTAATGTAAAGGAAGAGTTCGGGTATGGATGTGTGTGCCTGGGTTGTGTTGGGTAGGGGAGGGAGAAGTGGTGGCCCGGTGGCCTGGTGGCTAAAGCTCCCGCTTCACACACGGAGGGCCCGGGTTCGATTCCCGGCGGGTGGAAACATTTCGACACGTTTCCTTACACCTGTTGTCCTGTTCACCTAGCAGCAAATAGGTACCTGGGTGTTAGTCGACTGGTGTGGGTCGCATCCTGGGGGACAAGATTAAGGACCCCAATGGAAATAAGTTAGACAGTCCTCGATGACGCACTGACTTTCTTGGGTTATCCTGGGTGGCTAACCCTCCGGGGTTAAAAATCCGAACGAAATCTTATCTTATGTTACAGCGTGTGTGCTTTTATGTACCTTTCACGTACTATGTCGAAACATATATTACTGAGTGCAGGAGCAATGTTCTACATGTATTCCATAGGCATTCATTGCGTGGATAGTATAGACATTGTTAACTTTTTTATAACTTGACCTTGGTTATTTTGCATATATTTTACTGTTCCATGTACCTGAGGTTTTCATATTTGTTTCTAATGTGCTCCTATGTTTTTTCCTAACCATGTGAATTATATGGCTTGTTGAGCGAAGTCAATTATTGTATTGTGTTTGGTGAGACTTTTGATAAGTTCACTATATGTTCTACAAGGGATTATCATCATTACCAAGGTGTACCTTTGTAAATTGTGAGTTCATTACCTCTGTAACTTGCTCAGCTATCAAAACTTTGAGGCCCAGTCCCTGGACCAATTATGTACCTCTGTAATCTTTTGACTACCGCCCACAGGATGGGTATGGGGTGCATAATAAACATATTAAACTAACTAACTAACCAAGGTAATGCTTTCGACTACCTTTTAAGGTAGCTGTTTTTTTTTTTGTGGTTGAATATGTTTTAACAATATGCATTCCTTGAGTGGATTGTATGGGCAAGTGTCCCTTATCTATTATCTGTTATTTTTGCCTATATGTTTCTGGTTTGTGTAACTGAGTTTTTCAATAAAATATAAAAAAAAATGTCAAAAAATCTGAACATTTGTTTTTTTCAGAAGATCCAGTATACCTCGGAAAATTCAGTTGTCAGGAGCTCAGAAAAGAAAGATTTCCAAAGAATCAAGAGAAAGAAATGCTGCGATCTTTGCAAAGACAAAACACCTTACAGAATTTTTCTCTGCTTCCGTAATGAAAAAACCTAGAAGCTACTGATGAAGAACCAGGACCACTACCAGATGATGTTTCTTCTGAGGACCCACCAGCATTCCCAAGTACATCTGCAGAAAATAAAAATAACATACAAAATCATGATAGTAAAGGTGATGAATCACCACAACCACATTCTACAGATATTTCTGTACATGGACAGTGAAGTCCCACCATGTGACTCAGACCCAGCCATGTGGTTTCCTGTCAGTGAACACTATGTGTCCTTTTGGTCAACTGCTACCATACAGATAGATACCTAAAGTGTGACACCAAAGATAGAAATACACATCGGTAATTATTATGTAGTGTAGATAGAATATATTACAAACTGAAAATTCTAGTCAGGTATTTGTAAAGTCAGTAAAATTAAGAAAAATAAAATCAGACATCTTCTTCGAAACCTAACATACTTTTTTCGAAAACTGCTGTTTATCATTCATTTTAGTTCATTTCTTATTTGTAATTCAATTTAATTTCCATGACGAGGGGCTTCTCCAAACCTAAAGTGTCCCGGGCCTCCCAAGGTCTAAATCCGGCCATGGAGCCATGACCCAGGGCCGGATAGTGAGGGGGTAGTAGTGCCATCTAGTGATGGTGTAGTAGTGGCATCTAGTGGTGGTAGTCAGAGTTAGTCAGGTTATCAGTGATGGTGTTATAGTGAAGGATAGGACAGTGACCAACCTCAAGGTCACTAAAGGTCAGTTGAACTTCAATGGTCGTATAGGAGAGATGTTTCGCTCCTCCTGCCTCCCCGCCGGCTCTACCGTTTCCTCATCCTTTTAATACACCTAAATAACGTAAGTATTGTCTGGTGACGTATTTGCCAGTACAACAGAGTTGAGCTGCAGCGCCTGGTCCCCGCCACAAGTTTTGTCACCAAATTATTAATATTTTAATAGCCCTAAATTTAATTTTCTTTGGGGTCTAATGTCTTAGAGGGGGGTGGGGGTGATTGACCTTAGTGGAGAGGTTTTGATGCGAGGAATTGGAGCTACTCCCCTTCCTCTGATCAAACAATAACTCTCACTAGGCGTTACATAACTCATAATTGTGTATCCAGTTCTGGGCTATTTTTTCCATTATTGAAAAATAACTATCTCATGATCCAAGGAACTTGCGCCTTGTGATCCAGATATAGACTTCCATGTAAACAAATTGTTAGTCATCAGCTTTGTCAAAGAAATATTAAAGAAAAAGATAGCTTTATATTAATGGGTATACCAGTCAAGCAGTAATGTTACTAGTTTATTTTACATGGTAATGTTTACCTATAAATGTGTAAAGTTCATGGTTATAATGTGAATGTTTTGTTTCAGGTGTGGTAACTGAGGAGTGCTGTGCCTGGCTGTCTGCTGCAACATTGACCAGTCTGAGGGGTGAAGACAACCACACTAGTAAATGATCTGACCCATAACAGTTAGTGTTATATGGAGATGCAGCAGTTGGAGACGTCGTTAGAGGTGAGCAGGGCCCACTTATAAGGTATTTTCAGGTTATAAGTCCACTAAAGTTTGGTTATTGAAGCAGATAGTAATTATATTAGGTGGGAGGACGGTGGGGAGAGTATAGGAAACATTGTAAGAAGTTGATATCAAAAGTAGCTTAGTGGGAAGTATTAGGTTATCTCAAGACCAGAGATGAAATCTCTGGCCAGGAAATAATGAGGAATGTATTCTAAAGGTAACCTTGAATGGAATGGAAATAAAAATTTGAGAAATAGGTTGTAAAGCTTAGAATTTAAGACTGATTAGATTTTAGGAAGCTTTTGTTAGTATATGGTTTAGCGCTTCTTTTTGATAATAATAATAATAATTTAGTTAGTGTAATAAAATAATTATGCAGTCTAGACCCATCCTGCAAGATTGTAGGAAGCAGAGATGAAATGTGTAAGTGATATATCATGGCTCAGTTGGTAGTGGCGTCAACTGAAGATTCGATCCCGGGCACAAGTGGGCATGTTCCTTTATATCCATTGGCACTGTTCACATAAGAAAGGGGGAACACTGCAGCAGGCCTTCTGGCCATGAACAGGTCTACTGGTAGGGGTCGCATCCTGGGGGAGTAAAAATACCCTGATAAAAATGTCATAGATGTCATCCTGACTGATTGTGTTAATCTACCGGGTTAATAATTATACTGAGATAGGTTAGTGTTGTGAAGGTAATGGTAGAGGTCTTGATGCCGGGTGTAAGGAATGCCTATTAAATCAGGCATATCCATTATTAAGACACAAGAAAGGAGCACTGAAGCAGGCCTATTGGCCCATGTTAGGTGAAACACTCAACCACTCATTTGCCTAACCTATTTTTAAAACTACACAGCGGGGATAAATTTTCCTTTGGCAGAATATATTATAGCCTTAAAAATCAATAACAAGTACTCAGAAATGTGGAATTAACTACATCTTCCTATTTTCAGTAGGTTTGTAGAGGGCCTTGCCAAGTAATTTTGTTGAAATCCCAAAAATATTTTCAGTAGTATAGCCTTGTGGGTTTAGCGCTTACGACTCCAGTCTGTATTAGAGCGGCTTGGGGGGGGGGGGGGAAAGCATTTGTTTTGAAATTGGGTTATACAGAGTATATTTACAGACTTTGTAGATTGACTGATCCTACCTAGACCCCTTGATCTTATCTAGACCCTCCTTCATTTTACCTAGTCCCCCCTTGATCTTACCTTTACCTCCCTCCGTTCCCCCTTGCGCCGCCACTGCTCTGCAAATTAGTAAGGCCTGTACCTGGAGTATGCAGCAGAGTTATGGTTAAATAAAAACACTATAGGTCTACAATTATTAGTTTGTCAAAACTTATAGAATTAGGTGGTGTTAAGTAGGATAGGTAAGGTATAGAACTGGAGAATCTGCTATATGCATTATGAATGCATATAGCAGGGGAGAGTAATCTCCCCTGAAGGCATAGATTACGTAGAACTGTGGGCCTTGGAACCCACCAACGACCTTCAGTAGCTGTCTGCAATCTGTTATTGCACGTGGTTTCTGTGGGGATGTTGGTGGGTTCCGGGCTTTGGGTAGTGGTTGTGGTGGGTGTTCTACGTTTTTTATGCCTTTGGCCAAATTCGGAAGTTAATAGCTAGAATAAGGGGGGGGGGGTAAACTCAAGGGACAGGTTAATGAAAGCGAGGTTTGAATAAATTTTGTTACATAAACAGGCATCTAAGGGATATTAGGAGTAGGTTTGGCTAGGTTGTATTAACATGTTAAACAAATTCCTTAATTGCCGCAGAATCCTCCTGACGAACAAGACAACACTGGAGACAGGCTATTGTGTTAGATCATAAGAGGTGAAGTTTGAGTTGTACTGTCCACTGAACAACGCTTCCTGACAATACAAAGTGTTTGTCGCAAGCGCAAGGTCATGCCTTTTTTAATTTCATCATACCTCAAACTATTAATAATGGCAGTACTGAGGCTATCCGCCTCATTATTACTATTGTTAGTAGGGTTGGGGTAGGTATTTTTTTTTTTTCTCCCGAGCTTAAAGCTCCCGAATTGTGTGAATGTTGTTCTGCTGCTAAATATTGCAGTTAAGGCTTGTCTCAAAGCTATTTCTTTTGTGTTCCTTCAACACAAATGTGTGTTCCTTTAACATTCCTTTGTTGTGGTAAAGAAAGACAGTTTATTTATTACATTTTAATTAAAAAGTTTATCGAATCTTGTATGATCGATATTGCCCGTGTTGTGGGCAGCTGCTGTGTGGCGAAGTCTGCCTTGTGGGTAGCTGCTGTGTGGCGAAGTCTGCCTTGTGGGTAGCTGCTGTGTGGCGAAGTCTGCGTTGTGGCCAGCTGCTGTGTGGCGAAGTCTGCGTTGTGGGCAGCTGCTGTGTGGCGAAGTCTGCCTTGTGGGTAGCTGCTGTGTGGCGAAGTCTGCGTTGTGGGCAGCTGCTGTGTGGCGAAGTCTGCCTTGTGGGCAGCTGCTGTGTGGCGAAGTCTGCCTTGTGGGCAGCTGCTGTGTGGTGAAGTCTGCCTTGTGGGCAGCTGCTGTGTGGCGAAGTCTGCCTTGTGGGCAGCTGCTGTGTGGCGAAGTCTGCCTTGTGGGTAGCTGCTGTGTGGTGAAGTCTGCCTTGTGGGCAGCTGCTGTGTGGTGAAGTCTGCCTTGTGGGTAGCTGCTGTGTGGCGAAGTCTGCCTTGTGGGCAGCTGCTGTGTGGTGAAGTCTGCCTTGTGGGCAGCTGCAAGTCTTCAGAGATGTTATCACCAGCAGCAACACCCCAAAACAATGTCAGCAAATATTAATGAACTACAGTAAGCAATAGTTTGAAGTATTACTATGTATTTAGAATGCTTCCTTCAAAATTTTGTAGAAAGAAAAATTGCTAAAATATTTTCAAAGCTGATCTATCAAAAATTACCATGAAATTGGAGTAATCAAAGGTTTTTAAGTTACCACAGGTTGATGGAACTGGAAGATCTGCAGGTGTTGGTGTGGTGGATGGCAGTGGAATGACTAGTGGCGCCACTATTCTTGACCTTAATGGCGCCACTGACCTGGAGGAGGGGGTGTTAATGACGTCAGTGGTTGTGGGGAGGGGGAAGGTCGTTAAGGGAAGGGTCGGGGGTTGGCTGGTGGTGGAGGGGTTTGGGGTGAGTAGTTGTTACTGGTGGGAGGGTGATGGGTAGGGGGGATGGTTGTCACTTGGTAATTATTTTTTTTTATATTTTATTTAAAACAATACAATACATTAAATAGATAAAAGAACATAGTATCAGTTCTTACCCAGAATTATAAATTACATTGTCAAAATACACACAGATGTTTAACTCTGTGCTGACACAAACTGTCCCTCATCCCCTATACATTATATCCCATGCACCTATGTTAAGCAGTCCCTTTTGCCACCTGATGCCCTCGCTTCCTTCCTGCCCTGCAGCGCTGTATAGCCCTTGTGGCTTAGCGCTTCTTCTTTTTGATTATAATATGTTAAGCAAGATTACACAAGACTACATTACAATAAGCATTATAATTATTATAAACAATTAATTATTAATTATTATAAACAAAACTGAGGAGGCCAAGCCCATGATGACACACTTCAGGTCACTTGTTCTATCTAGGCT
The DNA here is from genome assembly GCF_038502225.1 of Cherax quadricarinatus. NCBI lineage: Eukaryota > Metazoa > Arthropoda > Malacostraca > Decapoda > Parastacidae > Cherax > Cherax quadricarinatus. The sequence continues at coordinate 9,033,094 of NC_091375.1, forward strand.
GGAATATTGCTGCACACTAACAGCACCTTTCAAGGCAGGTGAAATTGCTGACCTAGAAAATGTACAGAGAACCTTCACGGCGCGCATAACGGAGATAAAACACCTCAATTACTGGGAGCGATTGAGGTTCCTGAACCTGTATTCCCTGGAACGCAGGCGGGAGAGATATATGATTATATACACCTGGAAAATCCTAGAGGGACTAGTACCGAACTTGCACACGAAAATCACTCATTACGAAAGGAAAAGACTTGGCAGACGATGCACCATCCCCCTAATGAAAAGCAGGGGTGTCACTAGCACGTTAATTAAGAGACCATACAATAAGTGTCAGGGGCCCGAGACTGTTCAACTGCCTCCCAGCATACATAAGGGGGATTACCAATAGACCCCTGGCAGTCTTCAAGCTGGCACTGGACAAGCACCTAAAGTCAGTTCCTGATCAGCTGGGCTGTGGCTCGTACGTTGGTTTGCGTGCAGCCAGCAGCAACAGACTGGTTGATCAGGCTCTGATCCACCAGGAGGCCTGGTCACAGAACGGGCCGCGGGGGCGTTGACCCCCGGAACTCTCTCCAGGTAAACTCCAGGTATGTGGTGACTACTGTTACGTGTGGTGACTACTGTTGCATCACTGGTATGTGGTGACTGCTGTTGCATCACTGGTATGTGGTGACTACTGTTACATCACTGGTATGTGGTGACTGCTGTTACATCACTGGTATGTGGTGACTGCTGTTGCATCACTGGTATGTGGTGACTACTGTTACATCACTGGTATGTGGTGACTACTGTTGCATCACTGGTATGTGGTGACTACTGTTACATCACTGGTATGTAGTGACTACTGTTACATCACTGGTATGTGGTGACTGCTGTTACATCACTGGTATGTGGTGACTACTGTTACATCACTGGTATGTGGTGACTGCTGTTACATCACTGGTATGTGGTGACTGCTGTTGCATCACTGGTATGTGGTGACTGCTGTTGCATCACTGGTATGTGGTGACTACTGTTGCATCACTGGTATGTGGTGACTACTGTTACATCACTGGTATGTAGTGACTACTGTTACATCACTGGTATGTGGTGACTGCTGTTACATCACTGGTATGTGGTGACTGCTGTTACATCACTGGTATGTGGTGACTACTGTTGCATCACTGGTATGTGGTGACTACTGTTGCGTCACTGGTATGTGGTGACTACTGTTGCATCACTGGTATGTGGTGACTGCTGTTACATCACTGGTATGTGGTGACTACTGTTACATCACTGGTATGTGGTGACTACTGTTACAGGATTGGTATGTAGTGACTACTGTTACATCACTGGTATGTGGTGACTGCTGTTACATCACTGGTATGTGGTGACTACTGTTAGAGGATTGGTATGTAGTGACTACTGTTACATCACTGGTATGTGGTGACTACTGTTACAGGATTGGTATGTAGTGACTACTGTTACAGGATTGGTATGTAGTGACTACTGTTACATCAATGGTATGTTTACCTGGAGTTTACCTGGAGAGAGTTCCGGGGGTCAACGCCCCCGCGGCCCGGTCTGTGACCAGGCCTCCTGGTGGATCAGAGCCTGATCAACCAGGCTGTTGCTGCTGGCTGCACGCAAACCAACGTACGAGCCACAGCCCGGCTGGTCAGGAACCGACTTTAGGTGCTTGTCCAGTGCCAGCTTGAAGACTGCCAGGGGTCTGTTGGTAATTCCCCTTATACAATTCGTCTCTCGACCTGCGGGGAGAGAGGACGCTTCTACTGGTTCTCTTGCACGCCACCTGGTGAGGAAAACATAGTATTAGCACCAAGATGGCGGACCGACTGTACCGACGCATAAATACAGTCTGCATTCAGCTGGTTAGAGGATCTTTAAGCAACGACACGATGAACGTTCTCCTGCCAAGCATTATCAGGGACTGTTATGGCATCCCCAATGAAGAGCTGTATGGTGTGGCATTGAATGGAATGTCAAGGGTCTTCGTGAAGTTCATGAGGGCTGACTTCTACTCTACCATCGTAGATGAATTTCAAGAACGACGGATGAGCATCAATTCGGCAGTGGAAGTATGCTTGCATGATGTGTCTAAGTATTTTACTTGGGTGAAGGTAAGGAATGTACCTTTTGAGGCAACAGCATACAGCTTACAAGAAGTATTCAGTGGTTATGGAACTGTACACTCGACGAGCATGGGAATGTGGAGGGACGGCCCTTATGAGGGGATGCCGGAAGGATCCTGCACACTGAAAATGACCCTGAGGAGACCGATACCATCATATGTTACATTGCGTAACCATAGAACACAGGTTTTTGTACACTATGCGGGGCAGAGGAAGACGTGCCGTTTATGTGACTCTTATGAGCACATGGTGGCACAATGCCCCAGGAGACAGGAGCCAAGGCGTCAGGAGACAGCCTCTGTGGATACGCCATTAGAAGCCACGGATGTTATGACGGGTGAAGTGGAAAGACGGGGTACAGGCCTATGGAGTGAGGAGGTCGACAGGGCAGAGGTGGTTTTGGAGACGTGTGTTACACTACCAGTGGAAACGGGGGGGGAGGGAATATCGCCGTCAGACAGGCCGTTAGATAATGCAGAGTCAGCTCAGGACGGGATTTTGGAGGCTGTGCTGAAGGATTTTTTGGAAGAGTCGGAGATTGGTGTGGAAAGTGATGTGAGGTCAGGTGATGACAAGGTGATGGATGAACAGAAGCAGGGTAAGGAAGACTTGAGTGAGGTTCGAAAGGAGAGCAATGTGGTGGTGGAGGTCCATCAAGAAGATGTGGTTGCAGAAGAAATGTATGTAGAGGGTAGCTCCCGCAAGAGATCAGCGGGGGCATCAGACATGGACGAGGTCCTCACACCAGCGCAGAGGCCTGGGAAGAAGATGTGGGCAGCTGTGGTTGCAAAGGCAAGTCAGGGAGGCGGGGGGGGGGGGGGGCAATGGGAAGCTAGGTGGGAAGGGACAGGGAGGGGTTGGAGGGCAGGAACGAGGGATTGATAGAGAAGAACCGAGACCTATGAAAGGAGGACCAAGTAAGCCTCAGCGGCACAGGGGTAAGCCGCCATTCTTGTAAAATTCAGGTGTGTAACTTTCAATGTAAACGGTCTTAAAAACGAGGTCAAGAGGGTATGGTTAGAGTGGGTTTTGAGGAGATTTAGTATTGATGTCTGTTTTTTGCAGGAACATAACCATAGGTTAGGATGTGAGTTGTTGTTGAAAGGTTATAGGTTGTTTACATGTGATGCTTTGAGGTTGAAAGGAGGTGTGGCTGTGGCGGTAAAGGAGACCAGTCCTTTGCGTATCCTGGGTTGGGAGGAGGGGGGGGGTGGGAGGGTTGTCAGGGTGGATGGGTTTTGGGGGGCCAGGAGGGTTAGTTTTGTAGGTGTGTACATGCCAGCAACTAGTAACACTAGAGTGAAGGTGGATTTTGTACGCGAGGTTCTGGTATATCACTTGAGAGGTTTACCTGCTTTTACGGTGATTGGTGGGGATTGGAATTGTGTCATTAGGAAGGGTGATGTGGTTCCGAGGGGGGCGGGTTGTGTTTTGGGGGTTCTGCGGGATGTTTTGCGAGATGTTGGAGCAGTAGATGTGGTGGGAAGTAGGGGATATGGAGTGGAGCACACTTTTATTCGTAGGGGATATGAGGCACGGTTAGATAGGATTTATGTTAGGCAGGGCATAGGTGTGGAGAGGGTGAGGACTATCGATGTGGGTTTTTCTGATCATCGGGCTGTTATAGCAGATTTGAGGGTAGATGGCATAGTGAGGGTTTATGCAGGATATTGGAAATTAAATGTGAGGCTACTTAGGGAAGAGGGTGACCCTACGGGGTTTGAAGATTGGTGGAAATCCTTGTGGGAGACTAGGAATATGGAAATGGATTTGCTGGATTGGTGGGAAATGAGGGCTAAAGTTGAAATTGGAAAATTTTTTAAAGTACGGGGTAAGGAGATGGCTAGGTGGAGCTATGGCCTACAAAATTATCTTGAGGGTCAGTTAAATGACTGTTATGCAGAGGAACGTGTGGGGCGGAGTGAGGATATGGAACGTTTGCGAAATAGGTTGGCGGAAATTCACAATGAAAAATTTGAGGCAATTCGAGTTAGGGCAGGGTTGGAGGATGTCTTAAGGGGAGATAGGCCATCGGGTTTTGTATTAAGGAGGTTTAAGGAACGGCAGGCGAAGACCACCTTGGCGTATATTGTGGCAGGTACAGGGGGGGGGTGGCTTTGAGGAGGGTCAAGGCCTATCCACAACGGAAAATATTAGTTTGTATGCAGATTTTTGGTTTAGGGAGAAGTGGAGGAGGGTTGGCAGGGGAGTGGGTGAGGGACGGTTTGGGGATGAAGGGTTTAATAGAGTATTAAGTGAGCAGGACAGTGACAGAATCGAGGGTAGTATTAATGTAGAGGAGGTGGAGGAGGCAGTTTTTGGGATGTTCCAGGGTAAAACCCCAGGCATAGACGGAATACCAAACGATTTTTATAGGTATCATTGGGGGAGTGTACGGCATTGTCTGGTGGGGGTTTTGAATTGTATGTTAAGTAGTGGGAGGATGGGGAAATCACAAAGAACGGGTGTCACGGTTTTAGTGCCCAAAAAGAAGGAATGCCGAGTTTTGAATGATTACCGTGCGATTACGTTAATGTGCTCGGATTACAAAATTTTTGCTAAGGTTTTGGGCAACAGAATGAGGAAAGTGTTGGGTTTAGTGTTACATAGGGGACAGTTGGGAATTCCAGGAAGAAGGATGAGGGATGGACATGGTTTGATTAGGGATTTTCTAGAGAGATGTACGGGAGGGGGAATACTAGGTTTAGATTGGGTGAATGCTTATGATTGCGTGGACAGAGATTTCTTAGGGGTTTGCTTAGAGAGGTTGGGGTTTCAGGAGGGGGTAGTGAGGTGGGTGAACACCCTGTATGATGGGGCAGAGGTGAGGGTACAGGTTAATGGGAGGTTGGGTGAAAGTGTACCAATGGAGAGAGGTTTGAGACAGGGCTGTCCGATGTCACAGCTGCTCTTTGCGTGTGTGCAGAATCCTTTTTATGAGTCTGTTGAGAGGGTAATGAACAGTCAGGAGATGGAAGGGGGGTGCAAAGGGGGCATCGTTGGGTATGTGGATGATACTACTGTTTTGCTAAGGGGTAAGGAGGAGTTAAGGAGGGTGGGTAGAGTGATTCAGATGTTTGGTATGAATACCGGAATGAGAGTTAATACGGTGAAATCAAGGTTACTAGAGGTCGGTAATTGGATAGGGGGGGGCTTGGGGATAGGGTTAGGATGGACAGTGGTTGACAGAATCAAGGTATGTGGGATATGGTATTTGGCGGAAGTGCAGGCATGCAGAAGGGTAAATTCGGAGTCTGTCACGGGTAAGGTTTTAAGTAGACTAGGAGGTTTAAGTGCGAGGGACTTAGCTTTACATCAGAGGGTAGTGGTGGTAAATTCACTTGTCTATAGCAAGGTATGGGGGGTGGCAGAGGTTTTTCCCTTAGAGGTACGAGATATTGTGGAAATGCAGAGGAGGGTGCTGAAGTTTGTGTGGGGATTTGGGAGGGCATGGTTAAGTAAGGAGGTAGTTATGACGGATGTTCGGAGAGGGGGTTTAGGTTTGTTGCCTTTAGGACTGAGAGTAATGGCTGTATATATCAAGTGGAGGTATATGAGGGAAGGGGGTGTGAGGGGCGCTAAAGTAGGAAGAGTTATGGAGGAGGCACGTAAATGGTGGAGTGGGAAGGAATTGAGGGTTTGTGAAGATATGTTGAGATTTTTATTGACAGTGCAACAGGTGGATAAAATCAAAGTGAAACGGTTGGTGAGGGTAGTGAAAGGTCAAGGAATTATGCAAGGGGTAGCCGTGTATCCAACGTATGATTGGGGGGTTATTTGGAAAGATTTTAGTAAGCTTCGGATACCGGCTAGAGTAAGAGAATTAGTATATAGGTTTATCATGGGGATTCTGGCTTCCAAGGAAGTGTTACGTAGTATGGGGTTTGTGGAAGAGGCTTTTTGTCAGTTTTGTGGTGATGTTGAAACGGCGTTTCATGTGGTCTTTTTTTGTACTTCCTTGGAGGGGGTGAGATCATGGATGGGTGGGGTTATCAGACTGTTGGGGGGGGGGTCGTTTGCCGCTTTTAAGGGCTTTACTACTGGATGTAAGGGGAGTTCCTAGGGATGTTGGAAGGGCTATAATGTATATCATAGTGGATTATCTGGACATTTCATGGGGAATGAGGGGATTAAGGGGTGATATGAGGATAAAAGCGTTGGCGGCCAGATTCTATAGGACGAAGTGTAGGAATAAGTTGGTTTATGGGGCGTCTTGGGAAAAAAGTTTCCCGGAAGGTTATAGGAATCTCACTGTGGGTTCCCTTAGGCGGGGTCCCTGAGGATGGACAAAGGAGTGGTCTCCTTATGGGGGAATGTAAAGGGGGGGGGGGTGGTTTTTGGTTTATCTGGAACTGATGTAGTGTGTAAGAGGAAGGTAGTGAGAATTAGGTATGGATGGTAAGCCATGTTTCACGAGAATGTTTGTCATAGTGAGATATAAGTGTGGTTTCCAGGGTTACATTTCTAAGCCTGATGGTTATGTTCACTGGGTTTAAAATTTCCTTGAAAGCCAGGATACCGAGCCCTTAGGATCTCGTTTTTAAGTAATTAGATTGGCACGTTGGTATCAACACAAAATTTTTATTCTTATAACTACTCTAGTTTTTTTTTTTTTTTTTTTTTAGTCTCGGGTTCTTTAAATAATTTACATAGCCTAGTATTGTACCGCTAATGTGGCAAGTGGTGTATTATCTTGCATTTTGAGTGTGAACTTCACTATATGCAAGGTTTTGAATGTTTTGTAATTCATGGTTAACATTAATATTTGATATCATATCGGTGGTGTATATTCTTCTACTTATTACAGTGTAGGTGTATATGAATGTAAAGTTTCATATCTGTTTGAGTCTGTAAATTTTGTGTTTTTGTCTTGATTCATGCACTACCAACTTTTAGGTTTTGATGAGGTCAGGGTATGACCTTTCATTAGGATAATTCAATGTATGTTATTTAGAACGGGGACTGTACATACGGGGAGGGGGGGGGGTAGAAGTGTCAGCTGTGTCTGCACTGGCAATAATGATTATTATAAAAGGAGGGTTTATAGGTTATGTATATGGTTGTGGGGTTATGTATATGGTTGTAATATGGCCTTGATCTATGGGTTCTTAAAATGTACCGGGATTGTGTACTAGAGGTTTTGTAATATCTAGTATGGTTTTTAATTTTATACTATAATCATTATTGTATTTGCTCTGTTTATAAAATTCTGTATTGTAAGGATGTGGAAGGTTGGGTTTTCAATATTGTGGTGTATGTGTTAGGTATGATGCTCCTGTTTAGCCAAGTACTTGTGACATGCAAGTAAACTATATGTATTTTTTCTGTATACCGATCTGAGTTGTATATTAATTTAATTTATATATATGTATGTGTGTGTGTGTGTGTATATGTATATATATATGTATGTGTATGTATGTATTGTCATCAATACTAAGTACTTCTATAAAGTTACTGTGGATGTGGTTAGGGTTATTGACTAGTTTGTAATGTTGGTGTTTAATTTCATGTTCTTAGAGGTATGAAGTTCACTGTATGTACCATTTATTTTATATTTCACCGTGGTTTGTTTTGTAAGTCATACAATGTATTATGTATAAGCAGTTATTTAAATAAAATATAAAAAAAAAATTCCCCTTATGTATGCTGGGAGGCAGTTGAACAGTCTCGGGTCCCTGACACTTATTGTATGGTCTCTTAACGTGCTAGTGACACCCCTGCTTTTCATTGGGGGGATGTTGCATCGTCTGCCAAGTCTTTTGCTTTCGTAGTGAGTGATTTTCGTGTGCAAGTTCGGTGCTAGTCCCTCTAGGATTTTCCAGGTGTATATAATCATGTATCTCTCCGGCATGCGTTCCAGCGAATACAGGTTTAGGAACCTCAAGCGCTCCCAGTAATTGAGGTGTTTTATCTCCGTTATGCGCGTCGTGAAGGTTCTCTGTACATTTCCTAGGTCAGCAATTTCACCTGCCTTGAAAGGTGCTGTTAGTGTGCAGCAATATTCCAGCCTAGATAGAACAAGTGACCTGAAGAGTGTCATCATGGGCTTGGCCTCCCTAGTTTTGAAGGTTCTCATTATCCATCCTGTCATTTTTCTAGCAGATGCGATTGATACAATGTTATGGTCCTTGAAGGCGAGATCCTCCGACATGATCACTCCCAGGTCTTTGACGTTGGTGTTTCGCTCTATTTTGTGGTCAGAATTTGTTTTGTACTCTGACGAAGATTTAATTTCCTCGTGTTTACCATATCTGAGTAATTGAAATTTCTCATCGTTGAACTTCATATTGTTTTCTGCAGCCCACTGAAAGATTTGGTTGATGTCCGCCTGGAGCCTTGCAGTGTCTGCAATGGAAGACACTATCATGCAGATTCGGGTGTCATCTGCAAAGGAAGACACTGTGCTGTGGCTGACATCCTTGTCTATGTCGGATATGAGGATGAGGAACAAGATGGGAGCGAGTACTGTGCCTTGTGGAACAGAGCGTTTCACCGTAGCTGCCTCCGACTTTACTCTGTTGACGACTACTCTCTGTGTTCTGTTAGGAAATTATAGATCCATCGACCGACTTTTCCTGTTACTCCTTTAGCACGCATTTTGTGCGCTATTACGCCATGGTCACACTTGTCGAAGGCTTTTGCAAAGTCTGTATATATTACATCTGCATTCTTTTTGTCTTCTAGTGCATCTAGGACCTTGTCGTAGTGATCCAATAGTTGAGACAGACAGGAGCGACCTGTTCTAAACCCATGTTGCCCTGGGTTGTGTAACTGATGGGTTTCTAGATGGGTGGTGATCTTGCAGAATTCTTAGGACCCTTTCAAAGATTTTTATGATATGGGATGTTAGTGCTATCGGTCTGTAGTTCTTTGCTGTTGCTTTACTGCCCCCTTTGTGGAGTGGGGCTATGTCTGTTGTTTTTCGTAACTGTGGGACGACCCCCGTGTCCATGCTCCCTCTCATAGGATGGTAAAGGCTCGTGATAGGGGCTTCTTGCAGTTCTTGATGAACACGGAGTTACACAAGTCTGGCCCTGGGGCAGAATGCATGGGCATGTCATTTATCGCCTGTTCGAAGTCATTTGGCGTCAGGATAACATCGGATAGGCTTGTGTTAACCAAATTCTGTGGCTCTCCCATAAAAAATTCATTTTGATTTTCGACTCTCAGTCTGGTTAGCGGCTTGCTAAAAACTGAGTCATATTGGGACTTGAGTAGCTCACTCATTTCCTTGCTCTCATCTGTGTAGGACCCATCTTGTTTAAGTAGGGGCCCAATACTGGACGTTGTTCTCGACTTTGATTTGGCATAGGAGAAGAAATACTTTGGGTTTCCTTCGATTTCATTTATGGCTTTTAGTTCTTCCCGCGATTCCTGACTCCTATAAGATTCCTTTAGCTTAAGTTCGATGCTTGCTATTTCTCTGACCAGTGTCTCCCTACGCATTTCAGATATATTGACCTCTTTTAGCCGCTCTGTTATTCTTTTCCGTCGCCTGTAAAGGGAGCGCCTGTCTCTTTCTATTTTACGTCTACTCCTCCTTTTTCTTAGAGGAATAAGTCTTGTGCATACATCGAGTGCCACCAAGTTAATCTGTTCTAGGCATAAGTTGGGGTCTGTGTTGCTTAGTATATCTTCCCAGCTTATATCGGTTAGGTGACTACTGTGGTGACTACTGTTACATCACTGGTATGTGGTGACTGCTGTTACATCACTGGTATGTTGTGACTACTGTTGCATCACTGGTATGTGGTGACTACTGTTACATCACTGGTATGTGGTGACTACTGTTACATCACTGGTATGTGGTGACTACTGTTACATCACTGGTATGTGGTGACTGCTGTTACATCACTGGTATGTGGTGACTGCTGTTGCATCACTGGTATGTGGTGGCTACTGTTACATCACTGGTATGTGGTGACTACTTTTACATCACTGGTATGTGGTGACTACTGTTTCATCACTGGTATGTGGTGACTGCTGTTACATCACTGGTATGTGGTGACTGCTGTTACATCACTGGTATGTGGTGACTACTGTTACATCACTGGTATGTGGTGACTACTGTTGCATCACTTGTATGTGGTGACTGCTGTTACATCACTGGTATGTGGTGACTACTGTTACATCACTGGTATGTGGTGACTACTGTTACATCACTGGTATGTGGTGACTACTGTTGCATCACTGGTATGTGGTGACTACTGTTACATCACTGGTATTACCTGGAGTTTACCTGGAGAGAGTTTCGGGGGTCAACGCCCCCGCGGCCCGGTCTGTGACCAGGCCTCCTGGTGGATCAGCGCCTGATCAACCAGGCTGTTGCTGCTGGCTGCACGCAAACCAACGTACGAGCCACAGCCCGGCTGATCAGGAACTGACTTTAGGTGCTTGTCCAGTGCCAGCTTGAAGACTGCCAGGGGTCTGTTGGTAATCCCCCTTATGTGTGCTGGGAGGCAGTTGAACAGTCTCGGGCCCCTGACACTTATTGTATGGTCTCTTAACGTGCTAGTGACACCCCTGCTTTTCATTGGGGGGATGGTGCATCGTCTGCCAAGTCTTTTGCTTTCGTAGTGAGTGATTTTCGTGTGCAAGTTCGGTACTAGTCCCTCTAGGATTTTCCAGGTGTATATAATCATGTATCTCTCCCTCCTGCGTTCCAGGGAATACAGGTTTAGAAACCTCAAGCGCTCCCAGTAATTGAGGTGTTTTATCTCCGTTATGCGCGCCGTGAAAGTTCTCTGTACATTTTCTAGGTCGGCAATTTCACCTGCCTTGAAAGGTGCTGTTAGAGTGCAGCAATATTCCAGCCTAGATAGAACAAGTGACCTGAAGAGTGTCATCATGGGCTTGGCCTCCCTAGTTTTGAAGGTTCTCATTATCCATCCTGTCATTTTTCTAGCAGATGCGATTGATACAATGTTATGGTCCTTGAAGGTGAGATCCTCCGACATAATCACTCCCAGGTCTTTGACGTTGGTGTTTCGCTCTATTTCGTGGCCAGAATTTGTTTTGTACTCTGATGAAGATTTAATTTCCTCATGTTTACCATATCTGAGTAATTGAAATTTCTCATCGTTGAACTTCATATTGTTTTCTGCAGCCCACTGAAAGATTTGGTTGATGTCCGCCTGGAGCCTTGCAGTGTCTGCAATGGAAGACACTGTCATGCAGATTCGGGTGTCATCTGCAAAGGAAGACACGGTGCTGTGGCTGACATCCTTGTCTATGTCGGATATGAGGATGAGGAACAAGATGGGAGCTAGTACTGTGCCTTGTGGAACAGAGCTTTTCACCGTAGCTGCCTCGGACTTTACTCTGTTGACGACTACTCTCTGTGTTCTGTTAGTGAGGAAATTATAGATCCATCGACCGACTTTTCCTGTTATTCCTTTAGCGCGCATTTTGTGCGCTATTACGCCATGGTCACACTTGTCGAAGGCTTTTGCAAAGTCTGTATATATTACATCTGCATTCTTTTTGTCTTCTAGTGCATTTAGGACCTTGTCGTAGTGATCCAGTAGCTGAGACAGACAGGAGCGACCTGTTCTAAACCCATGTTGCCCTGGGTTGTGTAACTGATGGGTTTCTAGATGGGTGGTGATCTTGCTTCTTAGGACCCTTTCAAAGATTTTATGATATGGGATGTTAGTGCTATTGGTCTGTAGTTCTTTGCTGTTGCTTTACTGCCCCCTTTGTGGAGTGGGGCTATGTCTGTTGTTTTTAGTAACTGAGGGACGACCCCCGTGTCCATGCTCCCTCTCCATAGGATGGAAAAGGCTCGTGATAGGGGCTTCTTGCAGTTCTTGATGAACACAGAGTTCCATGAGTCTGGCCCTGGGGCAGAGTGCATGGGCATGTCATTTATCGCCTGTTCGAAGTCATTTGGCGTCAGGATAACATCGGATAGGCTTGTGTTAATCAAATTTTGTGGCTCTCTCATAAAAAATTCATTTTGATCTTCGACTCTCAGTCTGGTTAGCGGCTTGCTAAAAACTGAGTCATATTGGGACTTGAGTAGCTCACTCATTTCCTTGCTGTCATCTGTGTAGGACCCGTCTTGTTTAAGTAGGGGCCCAATACTGGGCGTTGTTCTCGATTTTGATTTGGCATAGGAGAAGAAATACTTTGGGTTTCTTTCGATTTCATTTATAGCTTTTAGTTCTTCCCGCGATTCCTGACTCCTAAAGGATTCTTTTAGCTTAAGTTCGATGCTTGCTATTTCTCTGACCAGTGTCTCCCTGCGCATTTCAGATATATTGACCTCTTTTAGCCGCTCTGTTATTCTTTTCCGTCGCCTGTAAAGGGAGCGCCTGTCTCTTTCTATTTTACGTCTACTCCTCCTTTTTCTTAGAGGAATAAGTCTTGTGCATACATCGAGTGCCACCAAGTTAATCTGTTCTAGGCATAAGTTGGGGTCTGTGTTGCTTAGTATATCTTCCCAGCTTATATCGGTTAGGTGACTACTGTGGTGACTACTGTTACATCACTGGTATGTGGTGACTGCTGTTACATCACTGGTATGTTGTGACTACTGTTGCATCACTGGTATGTGGTGACTACTGTTACATCACTGGTATGTGGTGACTACTGTTACATCACTGGTATGTGGTGACTACTGTTACATCACTGGTATGTGGTGACTGCTGTTACATCACTGGTATGTGGTGACTGCTGTTGCATCACTGGTATGTGGTGGCTACTGTTACATCACTGGTATGTGGTGACTACTTTTACATCACTGGTATGTGGTGACTACTGTTTCATCACTGGTATGTGGTGACTGCTGTTACATCACTGGTATGTGGTGACTACTGTTACATCACTGGTATGTGGTGACTACTGTTGCATCACTTGTATGTGGTGACTGCTGTTACATCACTGGTATGTGGTGACTACTGTTACATCACTGGTATGTGGTGACTACTGTTACATCACTGGTATGTGGTGACTACTGTTGCATCACTGGTATGTGGTGACTACTGTTACATCACTGGTATTACCTGGAGTTTACCTGGAGAGAGTTTCGGGGGTCAACGCCCCCGCGGCCCGGTCTGTGACCAGGCCTCCTGGTGGATCAGCGCCTGATCAACCAGGCTGTTGCTGCTGGCTGCACGCAAACCAACGTACGAGCCACAGCCCGGCTGATCAGGAACTGACTTTAGGTGCTTGTCCAGTGCCAGCTTCAAGACTGCCAGGGGTCTGTTGGTAATCCCCCTTATGTGTGCTGGGAGGCAGTTGAACAGTCTCGGGCCCCTGACACTTATTGTATGGTCTCTTAACGTGCTAGTGACACCCCTGCTTTTCATTGGGGGGATGGTGCATCGTCTGCCAAGTCTTTTGCTTTCGTAGTGAGTGATTTTCGTGTGCAAGTTCGGTACTAGTCCCTCTAGGATTTTCCAGGTGTATATAATCATGTATCTCTCCCTCCTGCGTTCCAGGGAATACAGGTTTAGAAACCTCAAGCGCTCCCAGTAATTGAGGTGTTTTATCTCCGTTATGCGCGCCGTGAAAGTTCTCTGTACATTTTCTAGGTCGGCAATTTCACCTGCCTTGAAAGGTGCTGTTAGAGTGCAGCAATATTCCAGCCTAGATAGAACAAGTGACCTGAAGAGTGTCATCATGGGCTTGGCCTCCCTAGTTTTGAAGGTTCTCATTATCCATCCTGTCATTTTTCTAGCAGATGCGATTGATACAATGTTATGGTCCTTGAAGGTGAGATCCTCCGACATAATCACTCCCAGGTCTTTGACGTTGGTGTTTCGCTCTATTTCGTGGCCAGAATTTGTTTTGTACTCTGATGAAGATTTAATTTCCTCATGTTTACCATATCTGAGTAATTGAAATTTCTCATCGTTGAACTTCATATTGTTTTCTGCAGCCCACTGAAAGATTTGGTTGATGTCCGCCTGGAGCCTTGCAGTGTCTGCAATGGAAGACACTGTCATGCAGATTCGGGTGTCATCTGCAAAGGAAGACACGGTGCTGTGGCTGACATCCTTGTCTATGTCGGATATGAGGATGAGGAACAAGATGGGAGCTAGTACTGTGCCTTGTGGAACAGAGCTTTTCACCGTAGCTGCCTCGGACTTTACTCTGTTGACGACTACTCTCTGTGTTCTGTTAGTGAGGAAATTATAGATCCATCGACCGACTTTTCCTGTTATTCCTTTAGCGCGCATTTTGTGCGCTATTACGCCATGGTCACACTTGTCGAAGGCTTTTGCAAAGTCTGTATATATTACATCTGCATTCTTTTTGTCTTCTAGTGCATTTAGGACCTTGTCGTAGTGATCCAGTAGCTGAGACAGACAGGAGCGACCTGTTCTAAACCCATGTTGCCCTGGGTTGTGTAACTGATGGGTTTCTAGATGGGTGGTGATCTTGCTTCTTAGGACCCTTTCAAAGATTTTATGATATGGGATGTTAGTGCTATTGGTCTGTAGTTCTTTGCTGTTGCTTTACTGCCCCCTTTGTGGAGTGGGGCTATGTCTGTTGTTTTTAGTAACTGAGGGACGACCCCCGTGTCCATGCTCCCTCTCCATAGGATGGAAAAGGCTCGTGATAGGGGCTTCTTGCAGTTCTTGATGAACACAGAGTTCCATGAGTCTGGCCCTGGGGCAGAGTGCATGGGCATGTCATTTATCGCCTGTTCGAAGTCATTTGGCGTCAGGATAACATCGGATAGGCTTGTGTTAATCAAATTTTGTGGCTCTCTCATAAAAAATTCATTTTGATCTTCGACTCTCAGTCTGGTTAGCGGCTTGCTAAAAACTGAGTCATATTGGGACTTGAGTAGCTCACTCATTTCCTTGCTGTCATCTGTGTAGGACCCGTCTTGTTTAAGTAGGGGCCCAATACTGGGCGTTGTTCTCGATTTTGATTTGGCATAGGAGAAGAAATACTTTGGGTTTCTTTCGATTTCATTTATAGCTTTTAGTTCTTCCCGCGATTCCTGACTCCTAAAGGATTCTTTTAGCTTAAGTTCGATGCTTGCTATTTCTCTGACCAGTGTCTCCCTGCGCATTTCAGATATATTGACCTCTTTTAGCCGCTCTGTTATTCTTTTCCGTCGCCTGTAAAGGGAGCGCCTGTCTCTTTCAGTTTTACATCTACTCCTCCTTTTTCTTAGAGGAATAAGCCTTGTGCATACATCGAGTGCTACCGAGTTAATCTGTTCTAGGCATAAGTTTGGGTCTGTGTTGCTTAGTATATCTTCCCAGCTTATATCGGTTAGGACTTGGTTTACTTGGTCCCACTTTATGTTTTTGTTATTGAAGTTGAATTTGGTGAATGCTCCCTCGTGACTAGTCTCATTTTGTCGGTCTGGGGCTCCTCGCATACATGTCTGAACCTCAATTATGTTGTGATCTGAGTATATTGTTTTTGATATGGTGACATTTCTTATCAGATCATCATTGTTAGTGAATATGAGGTCTAGTGTATTCTCCAGTCTAGTAGGCTCTATTATTTGCTGGTTTAAATTGAATTTTGTGCAGAAATTTAAAAGCTCGCGTGAGTGTGAGTTTTCATCAGAGCTGCCTCCTGGTGTTATTACTGCAACAATATTATTTGCTATATTCCTCCATTTTAGGTGCCTTAAGTTGAAATCCCCCAGGAGCAAGATGTTGGGTGCAGGAGCTGGAAGATTTTCCAGACAGTGGTCAAGTATGTGGTGACTACTGTTACATCACTGGTATGTGGTGACTACTGTTACATCACTGGTATGTGGTGACTACTGTTGCATCACTGGTATGTGGTGACTACTGTTACATCACTGGTATGTGGTGACTACTGTTACATCACTGGTATGTGGTGACTACTGTTACATCACTGGTATGTGGTGACTACTGTTACATCACTGGTATGTGGTGACTACTGTTACATCACTGGTATGTGGTGACTGCTGTTACATCACTGGTATGTGGTGACTGCTGTTACATCACTGGTATGTGGTGACTACTGTTACATCACTGGTATGTGGTGACTACTGTTGCATCACTGGTATGTGGTGACTGCTGTTACATCACTGGTATGTGGTGACTACTGTTACATCACTGGTATGTGGTGACTGCTGTTAATCACTGGTATGTGGTGACTACTGTTACATCACTGGTATGTGGTGACTACTGTTACATCACTGGTATGTGGTGACTACTGTTACATCACTGGTATGTGGTGATACCACCCACGGGATGATTATTGGCTTATATTAAATAATAAATTGATCAAACTACCACCAATCCTCATTTTTTTATCCCTATATAATACTGCTTGTATGTGAACTGTAAAAAAGTGAATTAATTTGTATAAAACTTAACTTAAAAGTAAATAAACTATCTATGTATGTAGTTTACCCTGGAGCGAAATATTGTCGTGAAAAGTTCGTTTACATATAAGAAAGTTTATTGACATTTTTTAAATAATAATTGAGAAATAAATAAGTTAATTGAGTACAATTAGAGTCGTATATCTTGAATTACTTAGATGTTAACGTATAAATTAAAAAAATAAATTAATATAAGTATTTTACATTATTAAGTACCACAGTGATGGTAACTTTGAAGCATCTGCAGCATATGTTATGCAAAGATTATAATGCCACTTTTTTTTATATCGTAAATTATGGGTAGTTTTAATTAAAAATAATAACAGTATGCTATGATAATTTAGACATTAGCTGATATGTAGTTGAAGATCCGGAATGTAAGATTTTGTAATATATATCAAGAGCGTGTTGTTTTGAGGAAAATGGCGTTGGACGTAATTTATTGTTTATGTGGCCAATCCACGGATTTGTCCCGGTTTATGATACAATGTGATATTTGTAAAGACTGGTTTCACGGGAGGTAAGATTACAGTTAGTGTTAGATAAGTGAGAGTAGTGTATTAGAGGTGTGTGTTAGTTAACAAGACTGCTGCACTCACTGCCTCACACTACCTCGCCTCCACCTCTTATTAATCTCCTCCAACTATCACTTACTCTTACTTAAAGACACTTCCTGGTGACTTAAAGTA
The DNA here is from genome assembly GCF_038502225.1 of Cherax quadricarinatus. Taxonomy (NCBI): domain Eukaryota; kingdom Metazoa; phylum Arthropoda; class Malacostraca; order Decapoda; family Parastacidae; genus Cherax; species Cherax quadricarinatus. Next base: position 9,050,247 of record NC_091375.1, read on the forward strand.
ATGTTTTTTACGAGTTGTTAGTGTAACGGTGGTGAAATTTTTGGGTTATTGTGTGGTAGAGGTGTAAGTGTGGTAGAGGTGTGAGGTCACGTAGGCCCAGTCTCTAACACCATTATCACATTTCTCCAACATTTAACTCTCTTTAGTGGCGAAACGTTTCGCCTACACAGTAGACTTCTTCGGTCAGATACAGAGGCATCAGTAGTAGTGAAATAAAGATGATGTAATCTGTCCATCAACCTTAGAGAAAAAGTGAGGTGGTCAGTCTCTCAGCCTCCAGGCTTAGGGACTAAGTAATTACTTTACAATAATTACATTGTTACGTAATTACGGTACAATATTAATTTTATTGTCGTACATTGCTGCTCATAAACTCTTGGTAATTATTATTGAGTTTGATAATCTACTGACACATTATCTAGCTCTGCTCTTGCTTTTTTGCTCTCTCTCTCTCTCACTCTATCACTTTTTTATTCTCACTTTCTGGCATGCTCTCACTTGCTTTCTCTCTTGCTCTTTTGCTTTCTTGCTGTCTCTTAATCTCGCTCAATTGCTCACTCTTTTCTTTACACAAGGGATTTACAAGATTTGGTTTATTTAGAGCAGAGCTGTAACCTACGTCCATTTATTTAAAAGCCATTTTGTTTTGTTATGAAATATGCAAATTGGGAACAGAATGAAGTTGAAGCAATCTGTGGGCCAGCAATTTAATTTGGTCAACTGACTTAACTTTGTTGATGTCATTATATTGTACAAACATTGTCGAGACTTGAGTCATCTTAGGATTAAATGATCTCAGATGAAGCAGTGTTCTGGAGTGTAGTTGCTTGTTTGGTGCCCGTCTTGTGTAGAAGCTCACTTCTCGCTGTCTTCTGGTACTTTGACAGTATTTGCCTTGTACATGAGTATGGCCACCCACATCCCTCCTTTATTGAGGGCTCTGCTGAAATGACAGGTCTGTCCAGGCTGGGTCCAGGTAAAAGATGAGTCGTCTTACTCTGTTCTCTATTCTGTCAAATCACAGATGAGACAGAAGGCAGACAATCCAAGAAAGTGGAGTACACTCAAGGTGTGAGTACTTAGCATCGATAGAATCTTGCAACCTCTACTGTTGAGCAGATACGAGACACGCCTAAGTGCCATAAGCTTCCCTCTGGCTGCTTTGTTCAAGTAAGATTCACAATATGGTTCTTCATAGTCACTTTTGAGTCAAATTTCACCCCAAGGATATCAACTGCATCCCCAGGTACCAACACTCTCCCATTCATTCTTACCAATGCTCCAGCATTACCATCATCATACCTAGAGACCATCATCATTTGTGTTTTCTCAGAAGCAAATATGACCTACCATCATTTTCCCCAGGCTGACATAGCTGTAAACTGGTGATTGATGTAACTTAGAGGAACTGGCATTTTCTCTCGGATAAGTAAATGTCAGATCATAGTTGTCTGCATATGCATGGGATTCTGTGATGAAGAATGTCACTCTCTCTCATACTCTCATTCTCCCTCTCTCATACTCTCATTCTCTCTCATACTCTCATTCTCTCTCTCATACTCTCATTCTCTCTCTCATTCTCTCTCTCATACTCTCATTCTCTATCTCATACTCTCATTCTCTCTCTCATACTCTCATTCTCTCTCTCATACTCTCATTCTCTCTCTCATACTCTCATTCTCTCTCATACTCTCATTCTCTCTCTCTCTCATTCTCTCTCATTCTCTCTCATTCTCTCTCTCTCATTCTCTCTGTCTCTCATACTCATACTCTCATTCTCTCTCATACTCTCATTCTCTCTCTCATACTCATACTCATTCCTCTCTCTCTCTCTCTCGCTCTCTCTCTCATACTCTCATTCTCTCTCTCATACTCTCATTCTCTCTCTCATACTCTCATTCTCTCTCTCTCATACTCTCATTCTCTCTCTCTCATACTCTCATTCTCTCTCTCTCATACTCTCATTCTCTCTCTCATACTCTCGTTCTCTCTCTCATACTCTCATTCTCTCTCTCATATTCTCTCTCTCTCTCATACTCTCTCTCTCTCTCTCTCTCTCATACTCTCATTCTCTCTCTCTCATACTCTCATTCTCTCTCTCTCATACTCTCATTCTCTCTCTCTCATACTCTCATTCTCTCATACTCTCATTCTCTCATACTCTCATTCTCTCATACTCTCATTCTCTCATACTCTCATTCTCTCATACTCTCATTCTCTCATACTCTCATTCTCTCATACTCTCATTCTCTCATACTCTCATTCTCTCTCATTCTCTCTCTCTCTCTCTCTCTCTCTCTCTCTCTCTCTCTCTCTCATACTCTCATTCTCTCTCTCATACTCTCATTCTCTCTCTCATTCTCTCTCATTCTCTCTCTCTCTCTCTCTCTCACTCTCATTCTCTCTCATACTCTCATTCTCTCATACTCTCATTCCCTTTCTCTCATACTCTCATTCTCTCATTCTCATTCTCTCTCATACTCTCATTCTCTCTCTCATACTCTCTCATACTCTCTCATACTCTCTCTCTCATTCTCTCTCTCTCATTCTCTCTCTCTCATTCTCTCTCTCTCATTCTCTCTCTCTCATACTCTCTCATTCTCTCTCTCTCATTCTCTCTCTCATACTCTCTCTCTCATACTCTCTCTCTCATACTCTCTCTCTCATACTCTCTCTCTCTCATACTCTCATTCTCTCTTTCTCATACTCTCTCTCTCATACTCATACTCTCATTCATTCTCATACTCTCATTCATTCTCATACTCTCATACTCTCATTCTCTCATACTCTCTCTCTCTCTACACAGGGTTTGACAATTGGTTAAGGATCCCTAGCTTTATTGACAGCTATTTACAGGTTAAGGATTCCCTAACTTTATTGGCAAGCTAAGCTATTACCTACATCAGCTCATTTGAAATCATTTTTATTGTTATGAGACATACAAGTAGGGAACAGGATGAAGTTGGAGCCATCTGTGGGCCAGCATTTTCATTTGATCAACTGACGCTATCTCGTTGACGCCATTATGCTGTATTTAATGTGTTCCATACTCAGTCATCCTGGGTATGTATGATCTCAGATGGAGTGATGTTCTGGAGAAGGGTACAGCCAGAGTAAGTTGCTGCTTTCTGCCCGTCTTGTGGCATAAAAGCTTGTTTCACGCTGTCCTCAAGTGGATCCAAGTGTGGTATTTTGACAATATTGGCCTTGTACATAACAGTAAGGCCACCCACATCCCTCCTATGTTGAAGGCTCCTGCTGAAATGACAGATCTATCCAGGATGGGTCCAGGCGAGAGATGAGGCGTCTTGCTCTGTTCTCTACTCTGTCAAGCAGTCGCAGATGAGAGGGGGGCAGGCAAACCAAGAAAGTGGAGCATACTCAAGGTGTGAGCGTACTTGTGCCTCGTACAGGATCTTGCAACCCCTACTGTCAAGCAGATGCGAGATACGGCGAAGTGCTGTAAGCTTCCTGGCTGCCTTGTTTGCAAGATTTACAACATGGTTCTTCATGGTTAGTTTGAGTCAAATTTCACCCCTAAGGATATCAACTTCTCTCCAGGTGCCAACATCGTCCCATTCATCCTTATTACTGCACCAGCATTACCATCATGGTGCCTAGAGGCGATCATCATTTGCGTTTTCTCAGGTGCAAATGTTACTTGCCATCTATTTCCCCAAGCTGATATAGCTCTCAGCTGGTGATTGATGTAAGCCAAGCGCAGCTGGCATTTCTTCTCTTGGATAAGTGAATGTCAGTGTACAGTCGTCTGCATATGCATGTGATTCTGGGATGAGATGAAGAAGGTCGTTGAAGTAGACATTCCATAACAGTGGACCCAGCACACTTCCTTGTGGGAACGCTTGCCCCAATAGGATGCCTTGCTGATTCCGTTCCCATTGAGGACTACAGTTAGAGATCTACCATGAAGGTAATCACTGAGGAGACATAGCGTAGAGCCTGCAATTCCCAGTGCTTGAAGTTTCGCTAAGAGGCCCTGGTGCCACACCCGGTCGAAAGCGCCAGCAATGTCCAGTGCTACCACACAGCTGACTTTGGATTCATCCAGTGACTGGTGCCACTTAGTGGAGAGGTTTAACAACAGATCAGCAGCAGAGTAACCTCTCTCTCTCTCTCTCTCTCTCTGTCTGTCTCTCTCTCTCTCCTTCTCTACTCTCTCTCTCTCTCTCTCTCTCTCTCCATACTCTCTCATACTCTACTCATCTCTCTCTCTCACTACTCTCATCACCTCCTCTCCATACTCTCTCATACTCTCATTCTCTCATACTCATACTCTCATTCTCTCTCATACTCTCTCATACTCTCATTCTCTTTCTCTCATACTCTCATTCTCTCATTCTCTCTCATACTCTCATTCTCTCTCTCATACTCTCATTCTCTCTCATACTCATACTCTCATTCTCTCATACTCATACTCTCTCATACTCTCATTCTCTCATACTCATACTCTCATTCTCTCTCATACTCTCATTCTCTCCACCTCTCATACTCATTCTCTCTCATTTTCTCTTCCTTTCTTTCTTGGTGGTACTCTGTCATCCACTGGAACACCATCTTGTATCCCTTCCTGTTCTTTTAGTTTCTGTATTTCTCTCTCATGTGGAACTGTGTTGAATGCTTTCTTGCACTAAAAGAAGATGCAGACCTCCATCCCTGTCCTTTTTTTTTTCCAGATAACTCCTCTCCTACCTAGGTACTTTGGTGCCTTTCTCTCTAAAATCTTCTCAAAAACTTTTGATAATATGCATGTTGAAGATAAGGGCTATAGTTCAGTACCACTTGTAGCTAAAATGAAAATGGTATATAGTACTGACAGGTTGATAAGTAAGACATATGCAACAGTTGGGTATCTTTATTCCAAAATGTTTTGCCTACTAAGCAGGTTTCTTCAGTCAAGTAGAAAAGCATAAGCAGAAGCAGTAGAGTTTTGAAGACTATGTAATCGGTCCATCACCCTCAAAGATGTAATTTTGAGGTGGTCAGTCAATCAGCCTGGAAAAATTTTGCTCCATAATCTGGAAAAATGTTGGTGTGCAGCCATCAGTAACAGCATGGTTGATCAGGCCCTTATCCACTGTGAGGCCTGGTTATCGACCAAGGCATTTACCCTTGAAACACCATTCAGGTATACTCCAGGTATACCATGACTGGAACAGTGCTACACAGATAAACATTGAACTAGTTAATGGTCCAAATCAGACGTGGTCCTGGGTTTCATTCTCCTATGTTTGGGTTATCTGTGTAAGATCTCCATCAGTTTCACCGACAACTGTTATATTTTTTAATAAATTGAAGGTAAACAGCATTTTACCAGGGAGTTCATAAAGCCTTGCTTTGCTGTACATTTATAACACTTCTGTAGTCTTATTCCTGCCCCTTTGTTGAGCAGTACCACTTGTTTTTAAATATAGTTTAAAAGTTCGAGTTGCCGGTAAACGAGTACATTACTAAGCGAGGAGAGGTTGTATTGTATTTTGCTTTATGTGTATGAAACACTTCAGTATTCCCAGCTTGTGTTATTACTGTGATTGTATTTCCCAATTTGGCATGTGCATCAACACTGTTTTATTGCATTTCAGATGTGTTGGAGTACGAGAATATCAGGCAGTAGACATCGACAGATTTCACTGTCCGCGCTGTGAAGCATATAATGGCCCATCAGTTTGTAAGCTGCTGAGATTCATTGCTCAATTTAGAAAGAATAGTTGTACCTGTTGTTTATTTACCGTCTGAATAACATTTTCATTTCAAGATACGGTAGATTATTTTCATTAGTGTGAGTTTCAGCAAATTCAGGAACACTAGCATTCATATGTCAAGATCTAAAATATGATCCACACAGGCCACTAATATTTAGATATTGTGTATCAAAGTACTGTTTTTTTTCACTTCTCATAAATGGATTAGTAAAGATTTTATATTTGTATAAGGAACCACAGTACAGGTGGGGCTTGAACTCATGGCAGGTGAGTTGTAAAACTCTACGCCAGCATGTAAGTCACTGGGCCAGCTGGCTACAGTAAGATTCATCCAACTTGGTATATTTATACACCATAGGGAGGTTAGCATGGGTCCCACTGTGACCACAAATGCAAGTTTTTATAGATTAATCTCCTGCCAGAGTGGCCGTGACAAACTCTAGTTCAAGTCCCCTCAAAGCCGTCGTCAGTCATGGCTTTGTTGAAGTATTTCATTTTATTGTTTAGCCAGAGCACATCATCATATGACTATCATCACCACCAGCTGATTTTCCTGACAAATTTAACAATAACAGCAATGATACTTTACTGTAACTGGAAAGATATGTGAATAATAACTAACACTTAATAAAGTGTTTTAATGAAATTGGGAAACCTTTATGAATGACAGTGTTTCATTTAGTTTAGCAACTTTTTGAGGTTAATGATTTGTAAAACCTTGTATACAAAATATAAAAATTTATTTCTTTGCAAAGGTTACAATGTGTGATTACATTTCATAATTTGATTGGTACAAAGAAAGCCACTGTCATGCCAGGGCATTTTGAGTGTAACATTTATAAATCTTTCCATACTTTATTAAAGTACTTTATTTATTCCAGTATTTTATTACACATTTATATTCATTCTTAAATTTTCCCTCTTGCCAAATTTATTTATCTTTTTTAATTACAGTATTTTAAGCTTTTTTCATGCAAGCTACATTATTTGCTTTTCAGTAAAAGCCCGTCTAAATTGGCATCGTCACGATTACTCGGAGACTGATGCTGCGTCCAAGCCAGTGCAGACCGGCACGCAGGTTTTTATCAAAGAACTCAAAACTAGACATTTCCCCAGGTATGTAAGTATTTAGTCATTCAAAGTTTATCTGTTGGAAATGCAAACTAATTTAAGCAAAGTGTAAGGTTTTATTTGTTTTACAACTACAGCAAACCTTTACGTTATAGTACATTTTTCCATCAAATATACTGTAGAAAAAAAAAAGTGGTTTGTACCTCTAGTAGAGTATTGTGTACAAATTTAACTTGCATGTAGTGTCTTTCTAACAAAATAATTTTTTTAAGGTTCCTTTATACAGGTCCGCCATCACAAATCTGGCAATCAGTTATTCGGTTCCTTCAGTTATTATCGGCACTAATTTTGGCTAGCATAATTTCAAATTTCCAGGGTCGCCACACCAACCTGCTGGTACTGTTTGGTGGCGCTACTTGCTGCATAAGTCATTCCAATTTCTTTTTCTCCATTTATTGTTTTAACCTGCTTACTTTTAGCCCTAGCCATGGTTCCAATGAATAAAAGAAATGCTTCTCATTATGTAAAGCACCTACACAGTACATTATCCATTAAAGATAAGGTGGCTTTGAAGCCACTGTCGGTTGCCATGAGCTCAGTCTCATGAAGCAGGAGAATATGCTTTATTATTACACTAATATCAACACTACAGCTTATTTGCCTATCACAATTGATCTAATATGACATAAGAAACAATATTAAGAACATAAAACATGTTAAATACTCCAGAATGAATAATATTTGACATAACACCGAGCAGTTCGACAGAAAAATAAAAGGAAAAATAAAAGCACTAATGATGCAATCATAAAAATGCTAGATCTGCTTTACACAGCATTGGAAAATAAGGAATATCCACTAGGAATTTTTATTGACCTAAGAAAAGCTTTTGACACAGTAGACCACGACATCCTACTCCACAAACTTGACCATTACGGTATAAGAGGCCATGCGCTTGCTTATTTCAAATCTTACCTTACTAATAGGTATCAGTATGTCACCATTAAAGACACAGCATCAACAACATGGCCACTTGATACTGGAGTTCCGCAGGGAAGTGTCCTTGGTCCCCTGCTCTTCCTCGTATACATCAATGATCTTCCAAACGTATCCTAACACCTGAAACCCATTCTCTTTGCTGACGACACGACTTATGTCATCTCTCACCCTAATCTTGCCACCCTCAACACCATTGTTAACGAGGAGCTGATCAAAATGTCGACTTGGACGACAGCCAATAAACTTACGCTTAACACTGACAAAACCTACTAGATTATGTTTGGTAGCAGAGCAGGAGATGCACAAGTTAACATTAAGATCGACAACACTCTAATTACCAGACATAATGAGGGCAAATTCCTAGGCCTATACCCTGACAACAACCTGAATTTCAGCACCCATATTCAACACATAACCAAAAAAGTATCCAAAACGGTTGGGATCCTCTCCAAGATACGATACTACGTGCTGCAAAATGCCCTTCTCACACTATACCACTCACTTATTTATCCATACCTCACCTATGCTATTTGTGCTTGGGGATCAACTGCAGCAACACACCTAAAGCCAATAATAACCCAACAAAAAGTTGCAGTAAGAATAATCACTAAATCCCATCCCTGGCAACACCCCCCCCCCCCCACTCTTCATAGATCTAAACTTACTCCCAGTTCAGTACATCCACACTTACTACTGTGCAATCTACATCTACAGGACCAATATCAACCTTGACCTAAAATGCTTTCTTGATAGTTGTGACAGAACCCACAGGCATAACACCAGACACAAACATCTCTATGACATTCCCCATGTCCGACTAAACCTTTACAAAAATTCAATGTATGTCAAAGGCCCTAAAATCTGGAACACCCTACCTGAGAACTCTAGAACTGCAGACACATTCATCACCTTCAAAACTACCATTAGAAAACATCTTATCTCCCTGATACACCCTGTCAACTAACTACACGAATACCACCTGGTGGTTCACACTTACACTCACTCGCCCATTTGACCATAAACAGAAATATTAATCTCAATCTTAAAATAATGAATCCTGTGATACTCCAATACTGAAACTATGTACTGTGCCAAAACAAAAGCATTCACATTGCTAAACTCACAAACTAGTATTTAGTCACTTAGCCATAATACCAACTTACCTCATAATTTGTAATATTTTAAAATTAAGAATTAAACTAAGTCTGCCCGAAATGCCTAGCCATGCTAGGTGTTCTAGTGGTACACTCTGTAATCATTATTTTACTACATGTAAACCACACAATAACCAAATTCTGTAAACTCAGCATTGTAATCATTATAGAGAATAATAATTATAGAGTGGTTGGTACTTTTGTTTAATAAATGTATGAAAGAGGGGAAGGTACCTAGGGATTGGCGGAGAGCATGTATAGTCCCTTTATATAAAGGGAAAGGGGACAAAAGAGACTGTAAAAATTATAGAGGAATAAGCTTATTGAGTATACCAGGAAAAGTGTATGGTAGGGTTATAATTGAAAGAATTAGAGGTAAGACAGAATGTAGGATTGCGGATGAGCAAGGAGGTTTCAGAGTGGGTAGGGGATGTGTAGATCAAGTGTTTACATTGAAGCATATATGTGAACAGTATTTAGATAAAGGTAGGGAAGTTTTTATTGCATTTATGGATTTAGAAAAGGCATATGATAGAGTGGATAGAGGAGCAATGTGGCAGATGTTGCAAGTATATGGAATAGGTGGTAAGTTATTAAATGCTGTAAAGAGTTTTTATGAGGATAGTGAGGCTCAGGTTAGGGTGTGTAGAAGAGAGGGAGACTACTTCCTGGTAAAAGTAGGTCTTAGACAGGGATGTGTAATGTCACCATGGTTGTTTAATATATTTATAGATGGGGTTGTAAAGGAAGTAAATGCTAGGGTGTTCGGGAGAGGGGTGGGATTAAATTTTGGGGAATCAAATTCAAAATGGGAATTGACACAGTTACTTTTTGCTGATGATACTGTGCTTATGGGAGATTCTAAAGAAAAATTGCAAAGGTTAGTGGATGAGTTTGGGAATGTGTGTAAAGGTAGAAAGTTGAAAGTGAACATAGAAAAGAGTAAGGTGATGAGGGTGTCAAATGATTTAGATAAAGAAAAATTGGATATCAAATTGGGGAGGAGGAGTATGGAAGAAGTGAATGTTTTCAGATACTTGGGAGTTGACGTGTCGGCGGATGGATTTATGAAGGATGAGGTTAATCATAGAATTGATGAGGGAAAAAAGGTGAGTGGTGCTTTGAGGTATATGTGGAGTCAAAAAACGTTATCTATGGAGGCAAAGAAGGGAATGTATGAAAGTATAGTAGTACCAACACTCTTATATGGGTGTGAAGCTTGGGTGGTAAATGCAGTAGCGAGGAGACGGTTGGAGGCAGTGGAGATGTCCTGTTTAAGGGCAATGTGTGGTGTAAATATTTTACAGAAAATTCGGAGTGTGGAAATTAGGAGAAGGTGTGGAGTTAATAAAAGTATTAGTCAGAGGGCAGAAGAGGGGTTGTTGAGGTGGTTTGGTCATTTAGAGAGAATGGATCAAAGTAGAATGACATGGAAAGCATATAAATCTATAGGGGAAGGAAGGCGGGGTAGGGGTCGTCCTCGAAAGGGTTGGAGAGAGGGGGTAAAGGAGGTTTTGTGGGCAAGGGGCTTGGACTTCCAGCAAGCGTGCGTGAGCGTGTTAGATAGGAGTGAATGGAGACGAATGGTACTTGGGACCTGACGATCTGTTGGAGTGTGAGCAGGGTAATATTTAGTGAAGGGATTCAGGGAAACCGGTTATTTTCATATAGTCGGACTTGAGTCCTGGAAATGGGAAGTACAATGCCTGCACTTTAAAGGAGGGGTTTTGGGATATTGGCAGTTTGGAGGGATATGTTGTGTATCTTCATATGTGTATGCTTCTAGACTGTTGTATTCTGAGCACCTCTGCAAAAACAGTGATAATGTGCGAGTGTGGTGAAAGTGTTGAATGATGATGAAAGTATTTTCTTTTTGGGGATTTTCTTTCTTTTTTGGGTCACCCTGCCTCGGTGGGAGACGGCCGACTTGTTGAAAAAAAAAAAAAAAAAAAAAAAAAATAGAGAATAAACTTTGAGTTTAATTGAGTTATGAAGAGGATATGGTAAACAAATACCATTCTCCTATCCTTGTCATGGGGACTTATATTAGAGAAAACGGAGTGTAGCACAGGGCTAACTATGATATACACTCGTACTCCACCGTAAACTTAAAACAAAAAAGTTATTTTCTCTCTATAGATTATCACACACAGCAGCATATGTGTAGAGAACCTAGGATAACCCCAAAAAAGTCAACGTGGCTTATTTTTATTACCTGGCTTGGGTTAGCCATATATGATTTTTGGTAAATATTCGATTCCCAGCCAGGGTAGAAACATTAGGTGTGTTTCTTTACACCTGTTGTCTATGTTTACCCATCAGTAAATGGGTACCTGGGTGTTAGTTGACTAGTGTGGGTGTTATCCTGGGACACTGACCTAATTTTCTTGAAATACTCAGCATAACAAGTGCCTTTTTATACAGTAGTATGTCACTGATGTCAGCTAGGCCTGTATACCTTGTACATGTACGTGTAGTAAATAAAGATATTATTATTATTATTATTATTATTATTATATTATTATTTTCTCAGTTTGTTGGGTTATCTTATTCAAACTTGGGCAATGTATGATGGAAAGATACTTCTTCACGTACACCAAAAAAAAAAAAGAAATCAGACCATAAATAGCGGAGTTCACTTCTCAGCCATTAGCGGCCGCTTAGCGGTATATTTTTGTATGGTTGTTATGGTTATATTCTCATTTTTTCGGTCTTATTTGATAGAATGAAAGATATATTACAGAAATAAATATGATTTTGATTGCTTTCATGACGGAAAGTACCTTGAAATTGCGCTCACAGTAGCAAAAATGTTCTATTCTTTAGCGTATGTACACCAAAAAAAAAAAAAGAAATCAGACCATAAATAGCGGAGTTCACTTCTCAGCCATTAGCGGTCGCTTAGCGGTATATTTTTGTATGGTTGTTATGGTTATATTCTCATTTTTTTCAGTCTTATTTGATAGAATGGAAGATATATTACAGAAATAGATATGATTTTGATTGCTTTCATGACGAAAAGTACCTTGAAATTGCGCTCACAGTAGCGAAAATGTTCTATTCTTTAGCGAAGCTCAAGAGTAAACAAATGACGTCACCGTCCAATACCTGTCCGCCTGCCAGTCTAAATTCCAATATGGAGTCAAGAATGGATTGACATTATTTATACAATTATTACAATAATGCAGTAGTCTGCATAACAGTAAATCTATTTTTTGTGAATAAAAATTCCAAATGGTAAGCAAGAGTAATATAAGAGGGGCCTGTAGCCATGACTATTGAACAGAGAAAATGTTATTTTAGTGCCAGGAATATCTGCATTGTTTATTCTGGACCCTATTTTGAAATTGGCATCTGTTGAAATTTGTGTGAAATCGGCCAAATTGCCAATTTCTGACCACTTTATTGGGTAGTTGAAATAAGTGAATGGGTGGTTTCTTGTACTCAGTTGACAGACTAGAAGTAAATAAGTTTATTCAGGTATACACAAATACAGTTACATAGATTATCATACATAGCAGTGTATGTATAGAGAACCTTGGATAACCTAGAAAAGTCAAAGTGACTTATTTCCAGTACCTGGCTTGGGCTTGCCATATATGATTTTTGGTAAATATTTTTTTTTCTCGGTTGTTTGTGGGCTATCTCATTGAAACTTGGGCAATGTATGATGGAAAGATGCTTCTTAATATACAACAAAAATAAAAAAGACGGACGATAAATAAGGGAGTTCCCTTCTCAGCCATTAGCCGCCTCTTTGCAGTATATTTTCGTATGGTTTTTATGGTTGTATTCTCATTTTTTGGACTCATTTGATAGAATGGAAGATATATTACAGAAATAGACATGATTTTGATTGTTTTCATGACGAAAAGTACCTTGAAATTGAGCTCAAAGTAGCGGAAATGTTCGATTTTTGCCGATGTTCAATGAACTATGTAAGTCAAGTTGGTTAATTTTATTAAGTGTATTCTAACCTAACCACTCTGTAATTCGGCAAACTCAGTAATCCGGCACACTACAGGCCCCAATGATGCCGGATTTGTGATGAAGGACCTGTAGTATATATAATGTACAGTAAAGGCTCAATTTATCCACCATTCAGTCAACTGAAACTATAATTATTTCAAGAATATCTACTTTGAGTGTTATTTACATGACTACATGCTCTTCCAAGAAACCACCTTGGATATTTGTGAAATTTCCATTTTCTGGAAATAAATGACAAAAAACTGTGTTCCGATATACAGTAGTAAGACTAATGGTATAAAATTAAATAAAAATAGCTATTAATTGTTAGAAATAATCCATTGCCAAAATCAGATAAGTGTGATAACACAGTACGTATATATTCCACGGAATTAAAATATATCATGGAGTACTTTCAGGAATCACCTTGAAACTTTTGCTTCTATAAACCATGGTACGGGTGGGTATTGAACTCGCGGCTAGTGAGTCCAACTAGTTGGACGAATCTTATTTGTGTGATAAATGGTTTGAAAACTGGCAAGTTGATGATGAAGACACTTATTCAGCATATGGGAAACTTTATTAAGGAAATGTTTTGCCACACAGTGGCTTCTTCAGTCCAGTACAAAGCAGAGAGGGGTAAGGAGAGGAGGAGTTTGAGGTAATCAGTCCCTCAGCCTGGAATCGATGTGTTCAGTCCATCAGTCTTGTAGAAAGTATAGCATATGGCCACAGAAGTGGCTCATATACTGTAGACAGGCGAGTCAAAGCAGGAAGCGGGATCACAGTGGAACCATCCACTAATGTAAGTAGGTCTTTGTCCAAAGGTTGGACAAGTATTGAAGAATTCATCTTGTCAGTTTTCAAACCATTTATCACATTTGTCAGACACTGCAACATCATGGAAACTTGGTATGCTCATTTTTTAGTTACAGATGGGTCACAAAATGTGGACTGCTTTTATGATGCCTGCTTTCTTTTGGATTAGCAGAAAATGTGTATTTTGAAAACCATCCATAGGATTTTGTTCAAAATGTACTCACTGTATTTTCACTCTCAGATCTCTTATCTCATAAGTGCTAAAATTAATGAGGTCTAACACAGTCAAAGCAGAACACATGAAGACGGAGAAATTGCATTTTTCTTGCAGTGTTAAAATAACTTAAAAATCACCTTCAATTCTGGTAACCTTCTGAAGGCATAAGAAGCGAGCTGCTACACTAATGTAGCTGTGATACTAACTTAATCCTCCTCTACGCACCACCACCTTCCTGTTCTTCCACACCTTGCACTACAACAGCAAATGTTTACTGTAAGATGTTGGATGATAAATGGGTGAATCCAATACCCATGAGATTGAACTGCTCTTCCATCCACAGGAAGTTACCCCCCCTTCCTTCCCTAATTAGAGGGTGTACAGCATTAGTATGGATGAAGCATGACACACTCCAGGCGGGCCTCCCCAGAATCCCTTACATGAAAATAAATTCTTCAAATCAAAGTGTGCTGCTGTTGATGAGGTTTTAAAATTAGTGAATATTAGTATTGGGAAGAGATACAAGCTTAAAAGATAATGAGTCTCTTGAAGTGGTTATCACTTATTCTTTGCTGATGACAGTACCTTTTGGCAGATTTCTAAATGAAGTTGCAGAAGTTGGTGGATGAGAAAAAGTAATGTAGGCAATGAAAGGTTACATGACAGACAGGAAGGAAGGTATATGAAAGAGACGAGAAATAAATGATTGCAGTCTGAATGGGTGTGGATGTGTGTGTATATATGACTCTGACAAGACAGCAACTGTATGAATGACTGTGAGTGTGTTTCCTTTTTTGGGTCTCCTTACCTTAATGGAACATGGCCAATATGATAAAAAGATTGTGAGCTGTTGTGCATCATAGACTAGATGAGGAAAGGACAGTAGCTGAGTGTTTAAGAGAGTGTTTCAGAAAGTTGTTTATTACTGGATACATAATAAGGTAATGTATCAGAGTACAGTGGAACCTCGGTTGCCAACTGCATTACTTGTTGAACAAATCAGTTTTCAAACTTAGAAATTTGAGAAAAAAATGTCCTGGTTTTCATATCTTCTCTTGGGTGTCGGCTAACAGTGTGAAAGGCTCAGGTCATGGGCCTACAGAATGTGCAATTTAAAATGAGTTGACAGTGCAAGGGCCTTGAAATTGAAACCCGTACTTGTTTATTGTTCTCAAAACTCACGATTTTTTAAGAAGAACAATGTTATGAAAAACAGATTGGCTGGGTAACAAGACAGTTTTTTTTATTGAGTGGGTTCATGAGGTTTTTGCTCCCACTGTCAGGATTTGTTTTATATGGTGTGCACTTACCACATAAATGCATTCTCTCATATCTAGGCCCAAATTTACTGCTCACAGCTTATCTGAGTGAGCTGAGCTCATGATATAATACTACGGCTTGGGCCCTAGCTTCAAGCCTGAAGAACTATGAGATGGACCCTCAAAGGGTTAAAAACAGTTGCCACTCAGGGCCCTTTTACTTATGGATAATGATTCTGCTTACCCTCCAAGCTTGGAAAATGAGTTGCTGGATGAGTTCAGTTTTATAACTGCGAAGTTCCTGCCTCCTAACACCACTCCTCTCGTCCAGCCGATGGACCAGAAGGTCATTTCTAACTTCAAGAAACTACACCAAAGTAGTTTTTGAAAGGTGCTTTGAAATCACTTCAGAAACAAATTTATCCCTCAGGGAGTTCTGGAAGGAATATTTCAATATTTTCACCTGCTTGAGACTTGTAGACAAAGCCTGGAGGAATGTGTATTCCAGGACTATGCAGTCAGCATGGAAGAAATTGTGGCTTGACTTTGTGGCAGCCAGGGATTTTGAAGGCATTGAAGATGAGCCTGAGCCGGTAGAGGATATTGTGTCCCCAGGGAAGACCTTAGCCCTGGAGGTGACTGATGATGATGTGGAGGAGTTGGTGGAGCACATAATGGAACTCACCACAGAAGAACTTGTAGACCTTCAGAAGGAGTAGCAGCAGATTGCAGCAGAGTACCTATCACCAAGAGGAAGAGGAGGGAAGGGATGATGTGCCCATTGCACTTGTCAAGGAAATGTGTGCTAAATGCATGAAGTGCAGGAGTTTGCTGAAAAATACCATCCAGACAAAGCAGTGGCCATCTGTCTCTCTGAAATGTACAATGAAAGTGTAATGTCTCCATTTAGACAAGTTTTAAAATGCAGCCTGAAACAAACCTCACTGGACAGGTTTTTAGTGAAACAAAGAACCAGTGAGCCAGAAGAAGGTATTAGTGGTGAAAAGAGACAAAGAAGAGAAACAACACACAAAGCACAGTTGCCTGACATATTAATAGGTGACGACTCGCCTTCCAAGCAGTAACATAACCCCTTCCTCTCCTCCACCTCCTGCTTCCAGTATGCCATTAACTCTCCTCTGACAGGTAAGAGGCAGTTAAATTTTCATTTACTGTACAGCATTTCAAAGTTTCTTTTAGTATTCATTTTTACAGTTTTATGTAGTACAGTGTAGTAAGTATATTTTTAATAAATTATTATTATGTCATTTGGGATCTGGAACAGATTTGGTTGTCCATTTTGGTTGTCAAATTGACATTTGGAACGAATTAATTTCGACAACCGAGGTTCCACTGGATAGTGATTACAACACTTTGTGGCCTTTGAATGATGCATTGAAGTAGATATAGACATTAGAGATGTCATGTTTGAGGGCAGTATGTGGTGTGAAAATTATGCAGAGAATAAGAAATCAAGAAATTAGAAGATGTTATGGTTGTATGAAAGGCTTAATTCAGAAGGTAGAGAAGGGTTAATCGAGATGGTTTGGCAATTTAAAAAAATAGAAAGAGCATGATAGGTTGACCAAGATGGTGTATAACTCTGGGGTGGATGGAAATAGTAGTAGATGTCATAGGAAAGGATGGAAGAAAGCTGTGAAGATTTTAACATGTTAGATTTGAGTGAGTGGATACATGTGGTTTTTGGGATTCGACGTTTTGACCAGACTCAAGCACTGAAAGTGAGGGGTGGATGGGGATGTCATGAATTTTTGGGTCATTTTATTATTGTATAAAAAGGGAATACAGTGCCTAACATGACCATACCCCCGGCCGGGATTGAACCCGCGGTCATAGGGTATGGTTTGTTTGCAATCGTGTCATTACGATTTCTTGAGTCATGCCTAACATGAGATTGTGCCTAATGTACTGTTTTAAGCACTGTGCTGTATACTTAATACAAAATATTTTATTACTGGGCAATTTTTCTGTCGGAATGTTTTGTATTTGCTACTATGATGCCTAGTATAGTTCAGAATTTTCCCATGTGCTTGATCTTGGCCTACCACTTCACTTTTTATCTTCTGTGTTTCCTTACTCATTCATTTAGAGGTCCAACAGTCTGGTGCTGAGGCGGTGGCAATTTCTGGATGTCCTCTGTAAAATTTAGCTGCTGCTTTCCTCTGACTTAACACCTTGAACATGTAGAAGAACTGATTCTATTTTTTTTATAAGTGTATGTGCAGATACATATCTATGGTCTGATTATGATATTACAGAATTTAATGTTGTTATGTATCTAAAAAGTATTTATTAAATATTATGATCTTTACATTGCTATGTTATAAATATTGTGTATGTCCTTCATTAGAGTTTCATATTTGATTAAATGTGCATTTGCTCTCAGTTCTGAACACACACACACACATGTATATGACTTTTTTTTTTTCTAGTTCTGAAGATGTGGTCTGTAGACTTAGAGGACAACAGCTTACACTGCCACATATTATCGCTAACGGTTTCAACAAACCTATTTTGGTTGAAGATAGAAATGGGCTGGATCTCATCGTGCCCCATGACTCCTTTAATGTCCTGGATGTTGAGAATTATGTTGGTAAGTGAGTACAACAATAAATCTTACTGATAATTTTTATATTTTTATACTATGTTATGTAGGTAGTAGGTTGGTAGACAGCAACCACCCAGGGAGATACTACCATCCTGCTAAGTGAGTGTGAAACAGAAACCTGTAACTGTTTTACATGATGGTACGATTACTGGTGTCCCTTTTTTCTGTCTCAAACACACTGGATAACAGATATATCTTGCTACTTCTACTTAAACTAAGGTCACACTACACAGGCATGCACATGCATACATACACACATATAGGTTTTTCTTCCTTTTCTTAATAGTTCTTGTTCTTCATTTCCTCTATTCTCCATGGGGAAGTGGAAAAGAATGCCAGGAGCACTGGTCTTGTAACCCCTTCTCCTGTAGAAAATGCTAAAAAAGAGTAGAAGAAAAACATTATAAAACTGGTATGCTTGAATGTGCATGGATGTAGTGCATATGATGAGAAAGAGATGATTTCTAATGTTATGAATGGAAAGGAGGAGGTAGGCGAGTTTCAGTTGGGAGAGAGAAATGGGATTAAGTCAGGAGTATCTGAGAGTGTTAGAGCTAGGGAAGGGGTAGCAATAATGTTGAAGGATCAGTTATGGAAGGAGAAGAGGGAATATAAATGTATAAATTCAAGAGTTATGTGGATTAGTATAAGGGTCGGATGCAAAAGTGGGTCATAATAAGTGTGTATGCACCTGGAGAAGAGAGGAGTGTAGAGGAGAGAGATTTTGGGAGATGTTAAGTGAGTATGTAGGAACTTTTGAACCAAGTGTGAGTAATATTTAATTATTGAGAGAGTAATTGTGGTAGGGAGAAACATTTAGAGAGGGTGTGGTAGGTAAGTTTGGGGTACCAAGTGTAAATGATAATGGGGGGGCCCTTTGATTGAACTTTGTGTAGAAAGAGATTTGGTAATAGGTAATAAATATTTTAAGAAAAAGAGGATAAATAAGTATACAAGATATAATGTAGGGCGTAATGACAGTAGTTTGTTGGACTATGTATTGGTAGATAAAACACTGTTTGGTAGACTCCAGGATGTGCATGTTTATAAAGGGGCCACAGATATATCAGATCACATTTTAGTTGTACCTACAGTGAGAGTAAAAGGTAGATCGGATAGAAGGAAAAATAGAAGCAGCAAGTAAGAGAGAGGTGAAGGTTTATAAACTAAAGGAGGAGACAGTTAGGGTAAGATACAAAGCTACTGGAGGATGGATAGGCTAGTGAGAGCATCAGCACTGGGGTTGAAGATGTATGGGGTAGGTTTAAGAATGTAGTGTTAGTGTTAAGCAGAAGTTTGTGGTTACAGGAAAGTGGGTGTGGGAAGGAAGGAGCGATTGGTGGAATGATGATGTAAAGAGTGTTCCTTCTTTCTTATGTTCTTATGTATAATGAATATTTTTTGATGTAGCTGCATTCAGTCATTCACATGCAACACAAGAAAGCCCTCCTTGACCTTAATGCAGATTTTACCCATAAGCCTATCTTCCAAATAATTGACTGTGATCAAGGAAGTCGTGAACTCCTATCTATCGGGAAAATGATTTTCAGCTCTGTCAGTGTCAAAGCAAAGTAAAAGAACTTTCTCCTGGACATTGAGAAACTAATGTGAGGCACTTTGAAGAAGAAAGTTCTCTACAACCCTTGGATTTAGCACTTAATTTGATTTTATCATCATTTTCGAAGAAGAAATCACTCCCTCATGAGATAAGCTGATACATGGAACAGTAGCAAAAAATCCATTGGCTGAATGATGAACACTTTCATGTCATTTCACTGTTTTTATATTTTATTAATTATGATTCATTCTGATTTGATAGATATTAACAGAAATGGAGGAGATGCTGTTTGTGTCACATACTTTGTAACACTTTTTTTTTCTTAGGACCTGAACACGAAGTGGATGTTATTGATGTACAGAGACAGTCAGATGTTAAGATGCAACTTCACGAATTCATAGAGTATTTTTTGAGTCCCGCCAGAACAACAGTCCTTAACCTCATCAGCCTTGAATTTTCAAACACCAGGTAAGAGTTAAAATTATATTTGACTGTCAAAACATGATTTAGATACTTGGGGTATTAGAAGTGGTGGTGCAGGGAGCTACCAATTCATTTTTCAACCTACTCTTAGAAATGGAGCTCTGTCGTTAAGTTAGGAGAGACTGCATTTTGTATTTAACAGCAAGAACTTGGCCAACTATTATTGTCCAAGTTCTTGGCTGTCATAAGATTTTCAAGGTTAGGTTCTACCACCTTTAATTATTTATAACGTACTGAATTATAAAGCGTGAAAATATCCAGTAATAAATCTGAATTTTAGTCTGATTTAAATAAAAACTTGGGTTTTTGAGATGCCTTGTGAATTTTATAATATTTTGTTGATTGTCTTGCATTTTGATAACTTCTTTTCCTTCATTACAGTCTTTCTCAGTTAGTCGAGCCGCCCTATATTGTTCGGAAATTGTGTTGGGTGACAAGCTCCTGGCCAACAGATCCTCCGCCCGGTCCACCACTCTCTCGTCCTAATGTGTCTAAATATGCCCTGATAGGTGTAGAGAACTCGTATACAGATTTTCACATAGACTTTGGGGGCACATCTGTATGGTATCATGTTTTGTGGGTAAGTGTGGATTTCACTCTGTTATTTATTGGTTATGTTTTCCAACTCTAAGAGCAGAAAAACACCTGTATGATATTACATATATACAATACTGTATTTTAATTTACTATTGCATTATTACAAAATGTTGTCTGTTAATGCATTTCCTTTTGCTGAAAAAAGTGTCACTTGTATGTTGTAAGTACATTATTATTTTGTCATGACTTTTCTCCTCCACTGTAGAATTGTATCCAAATTAAAGCTCATAATGTAAGAATATTTGTGGTAAGCAGAAAATAAGAAAAAAGCCAAAACTGAGAATTAGATGGATAAAAACTGGCCATAAAATGGAAACCTAAAGACTGAGATATTACATAAAAGCAATTGTATATGAATATTCTGGGAAATTGCAGGTATATAAAGAAATGTAGGTATCAACACCCTGTAAAGGTATGAATTTGCCAAAAGGTCACGGTAGCTATAAAGACAAGTGTTGGTTCTGTTACCCAAAAATTACGTAAGAGCTCATTTATATTTTTTTTATCAAACTGGCCATATCCCATTGAGGCAGGGTGACCCCCCCCCCCCAAAAAAAAAAAAGACGAAAGTCTCGCTTTTTTTTTTTTTTTTTTTTCTTCAACAAGTCGGCAGTCTCCCACCGAGGCAGGGTTACTATGCCCTTGCTCTGAGCATTATAGTCACCTCTTATGACACACATGGCTTATGGAGGGAAAATTCTTTTCCACTTCCTCATGGAGATAAGAGGAAATAAAGAAGAACAACTATTAAGAAAATAGAAAACCTAGATGGGTGTGTGAACATATATGCATGTGCATGCATGCGTAGTATGACATAAGTGTAAGTAGAAGTAGCAAGATATACCTGTTATCTTGCATGTTTACTTTATATTTATAGAGGAATGAAATGTTTTGGATCTTCTTTCAACAAACCGGCCATATCCCACCGAGGTTGGGTGGCTCAAAAAGAAAAACGAAAGTTCCTCATGTGAACTTTAATAGTGTATACAGGAGAAGGGGTTACTAGCCCCTTGCTCCTGCATTTTAGTCGCCTCTAATGACACGCATGGCTTACAGAGGAAGAATTCTGTTCCACTTTCCCACGGAGATAAGAGGAAATAAACAAGAACAAGAAATAGTAAGAAAATAGAAGAAAACCCAGAGCAGGATGTGAGTGTGGGGGAGGTGCGTGAGGCATTACGTAGAATGAAATGGGGTAAAGCAGTTGGAACTGACAGGATCATGACAAAAATGTTAAAAGTGGGGGGGCATAGTGTTGGAATGGTTGGTATCTTTGTTTAGTAAATGTATGAAAGAGGGGAAGGTACCTAGGGATTGGCAGAGAGCGTGTATAGTCCCTTTATATAAAGGGAAGGGGGACAAAAGAGATTGTAAAAATTATAGAGGAATAAGTTTACTGAGTATACCAGGAAAAGTGTACGGTAGGGTTATTATTGAAAGAATTAGAGGTAAGACAGAATGTAGAATTGCGGATGAGCAAGGAGGTTTTAGAGTGGGTAGGGGATGTGTAGATCAAGTGTTTACATTGAAGCATATATGTGAGCAGTATTTTGATAAAGGTAGGGAAGTTTTTATTGCATTTATGGATTTAGAAATGGCATATGACAGAGTGGATAGGGAAGCAATGTGGCAGATGTTGCAAGTTTATGGAATAGGTGGTAAGTTACTAAATGCTGTAAAGAGCTTTTATGAGGATAGTGAGGCTCAGGTTAGGGTGTGTAGAAGAGAGGGAGACTATTTCCTTGTAAAAGTAGGTCTTAGACAGGGATGTGTAATGTCACCATGGTTGTTTAATATATTTATAGATGGGGTTGTAAAAGAAGTAAATGCTAGGGTGTTCGGGAGAGGGGTGGGATTAAATTATGGGGAATTAAACACAAAATGGGAAGCGACAGTTACTTTTTGCTGATGATACTGTGCTTATGGGAGATTCTAAAGAAAAATTGCAAAGGTTAGTGGACGAATTTGGGAGTGTGTGTAAAGGTAGAAAGTTGAAAGTGAGCATAGAAAAGAGGGGAGGAGGAGTATGGAAGAAGTGAATGTTTTCAGATATTTGGGAGTTGACGTGTCAGTGGATGGATTAATGAAGGATGAGGTTAATCGTAGAATTGATGAAGGAAAAAGGTGAGTGGTGCATTGAGGTATATGTGGAGGCAAAAATTGTTATCTATGGAGGCAAAGAAGGGAATGTATGAAAGTATAGTAGTACCAACACTCTTATATGGGTGTGAAGCTTGGGTGGTAAATGCAGCAGCGAGGAGACGGTTGGAGGCAGTGGAGATGTCCTGTTTAAGGGCAATGTGTAGTGTAAATATTATGCAGAAAATTCAGAGTGTGGAAATTAGGAGAAGGTGTGGAGTTAATAAAAGTATTAGTCAGAGGGCTGAAGAGGGTTTGTTGAGGTGGTTTGGTCATTCAGAGAGAATGGATCAAAGTAGAATGACATGGAGAGCATATAAATCTGTAGGGGAAGGAAGGCGGGGTAGGGGTCGTCCTCGAAAAGGTTGGAGGGAGGGGGTAAAGGTGTTGTGGGCGAGGGGTTTGAACTTCCAGCAAGTGTGCATGAGCGTGTTAGATAGGAGTGAATGGAGACAAATGGTATTTGGGACCTGACGATCTGTTGGAGTGTGAGCAGGGTAATATTTAGTGAAGGGATTCAGGGAAACCGGTTATTTCATATAACTGGACTTGAGTCCTGGAAATGGGAAGTACAATGCCTGCACTCTAAAGGAGGGGTTTGAGATATTGGCAGTTTGGAGGGATATATTGTGTATTTTTATACGTATATACTTCTAAACTCTTGTATTCTGGGCACCTCTGCAAAAAACAGTGATTATGTGTGAGTGAGGTGAAAGTGTTGAATGATGAAAGTATTTTCTTTTTGGGAATTTTCCTTCTTTTTGGGTCACCCTGCCTCGGTGGGAGACAGCCGACTTGTTGAAAAAAATATATATATATATATATATATATATTATAGGTAGTAGGTTGGTAGACAGCAACCGCCCAGGGAGGTACTACCGTCCTGCCAAGTGAGTGTAAAACGTAAGCCTGTAATTGTTTTACACGATGGTAGGATTGCTGGTGTTTTTTCTGTCTCATAAACATGCAAGGTTTCAGGTACGTCTTGCTACTTCTGCTTACACTTAGGTCACACTACACATACATGTACAAGCATATGTATACACACCCCTCTGGGTTTTCTTCTATTTTCTTACTAGCTCTTGTTCTTGTTTATTTCCTCTTATCTCCATGGGGAAGTGGAACAGAATTCTTCCTCCGTAAGCTATGCGTGTTGTAAGAGGCGACTAAAATGCCAGGAGCAAGGGGCTAGTAACCCCTTCTCCTGTATATATTACTAAATGTGAAAGGAGAAACTTTTGTTTTTCCTTTTGGGCCACCCCGCCTCGGTGGGATACGGCTGGTGTGTTGAAAGAAAGATATATATATATATATATATATATATATATGCTTGTACATGCATGCGTAGTGTGACGTAAGTGTAAGTAGAAGTAGCAAGATGTACCTGAAATCTTGAATGTTTATGAGACAGAAAAGACACCAGCAATCTTTCTTTCTTCTTTCAACACACTGGCCGTATTCCACCGAGGCGGGGTGGCCCAAAAGGAAAAACGAAAGTTTCTCCTTTTACATTTAGTAATATATACAGGAGAAGAGGTTACTAGCCCCTTGCTCCCGGCATTTTAGTCGCCTCTTACAACATGCATGGCTTACGGAGGAAGAATTCTGTTCTGCTTCCCCATGGAGATAAGAGGAAATAAACAAGAATAAGAACTAGGAAGAAAATAGAAGAAAACCCAGAAGGGTGTGTATATACATGCTTGTACATGTATGTGTAGTGTGACCTAAGTGTAAGTAGAAGTAGCAAGACATACCTGAAATCTTGCATGTTCATGAGACAGAAAAAAGGACACCAGGAATCTTACCATCATGTAAAACAATTACAGGCTTTCGTTTTACACTCACTTGGCAAAACAGTAGTACCTCCCTGGGCGGTTGCTGTCTACCAACCTACTACCTATAAAATGTTTTGGATATATAAACTTAATACAAGATATTCAATCTTCCATTACCTAAATTTTTTGTTACCCTCATCAGCTTACACTTTCCTATGATGGTGTTGATGCATCAGTCGAGGTGAATTCATCATCAGTACTTTTCATTGTAGCTTTCCATGAACTAAATAATACTTTTTTGTGGCCTGTTTTAATTTACTGTCCTCTTTTCTCAAAAATAATGTTCCATATAGGTTCTCCAAAATTATGATTTATTTTTGCAAGTCTCTCATTCTACAGTGTTAACCATTTTGAAACATTTTCTTTTATTCATAACTCTTTGCTGTCATATATGTTTGTACATTTATTACCTTTTGCTCATATATTCTCATCTGCAACCCTTCAAGGCAGCTTCCTTGATGCAATTAGAGGGCTCTTGATTGGAAGAATTGGAGCTGTACGCCTCATGCCTTCCCTTCCCTAGGTGCTGTATAAACCATGTGGGTTTAGCTCTTTCCACATGAATATATTGTCTCTAACCATAACCGCTAGAATTTCTCGTACAGTTCAAGATCATTCTTTAGATGAGTTCTCTACACATTCTGGTGTCTAAGATTACTTTTCATTTTGAAATGTACAATCTCGGCAAAGAAAAAAGTACCCCCAAAAAAAATGTTTGGAAAAGTATAGATAAAACATGTAAACAGTTTAATGAACTTTATTAAGAAACTTAAAGAATGCACAACATCAGTATCTGGGCATTTGATCTTTTGTTTACATTACTTTTTTAATTTTTCTGTTTGATACACGATCAGCGGCAAACATTTACACATTTTTTGTCAAAGATTGTTGTTTACAGAGAATGTATAAACAGTATCTACTTCACACTAGATTTCTCTTTAGGCAAGCCAGTCTTTTCACGCCGATTTTCTAACTTGAAAAGCGTCTCGATTATCAAAATTGTTTTTCTTTTCAGGGAGAAAAAGTTTTTTACCTAATCAAGCCAACACCTGCCAATCTAACTTTATACCAGAGATGGATGAAGGCCAACAACCAGTCAGAAATGTTTTTTGGTGATCAAGTAAGTACTTATATAAGCATAATTTACTCCATGCACACCATTTGTGTGGCATAAACTGTTTTTAGTTTCAGTAAACTGCAATCATTAACCCTTTCATTATCTGTTCCATAGTACCATGGGTTTGAGGTCACTGTTGGTGCCGTAGTACTACGCCATTAGCTCAGCTCACTCAGATAAGATGTGAGCAGTAAATTTGGGCCTAGATATGAGAGAGTGAATCTATGCAGTAAATGTGCACCATATAAAAAAAATGCTGCAGCACATTGCATAAGGAGAAAAAACTGCGACAGTGTTTTTGGTTTAAAAAGGTGACTTTGCGGTGTATTTCATATGGTTTTTTTTATGGTTGTATTCTCGTTTTGTTGGTTTCATTTGATAGACTGGAAGATTTTTTTTTTAACACGTCGGCCATTTCCCACCAAGGCAGGGCAACTCAAAAAAAAAATGAAAGAAAGAAAAAAACTTTCATCATTCACATCATTAAACGCTTTCACTGTCACTCATACATAATCACTGTCTTTGCAGAGGCGCTCAGATACAACAGCGTAGACGTCCCTCCAAACTGCCAATATCCCAAACTCTTCCTTTAAAATGCAGGCATTGTACAGTAGGGCCCTGCTTTACAGCATTCCACTAATACAGATATTTCAGATTATGACCAAAAGTCTCTATACGGCTCCCCCACCTGACTTTCTAATATGGTCACCACTGGTCACCCAGTTTTACATTCTCTGTGAGCACAACTCTCCATTATGTCTGGAAACTTTCCAAAATTTCAAATGTTTTAAAATTATTTCATATTTTATATACGTATACTCGGATAATTATACTTATGTTTTCCTGTACCTAAATAAACTTACACACTGTGCTGGCATGCAGGTACACGCTAAAATGACTAAGGGTGTCTTATTAGTCTTGAAGACACCATATTAATAATAACACAATAATCACTCTGATGTGCACTAAATGTCATATATTATGTTAATACAGGAAGGCCCCGCTTTACGGCGTTTCACTTTACGGCGTTCCGCTAATACGGACATTTCAAATTATGACCAAAACTCACTATACGGCTCCCCCCACCTGACTTTCTAATACGGTCACCGTGCCCCACCCTGTTTGTTTACATTCTCCATGAGCTCAGTAAGCACTAAGTCTCTCCATTTTGTCTGGAAACTCCAAAATTTCAAATGTTTTTAAAAGTTATTTCATATTTTATATATACTCTGATAATTATACTTATGTATACCTGTACCTAAATAAACTTACATACATCGAGTCATTTAAATGTCGTATATTACGTTAATATACACATTTTCATTAATCCATCCATGATATTTTTTTCAAAATTATATAATAAACACGATGCATAACATATAAATAAGATAAATACACCCCACAGTAGAATAAATAAACATAAATGTGAGATGTGAGCAGACGACTTCCACAAGTGACGCCATAATAACAATACTCACCGAGTCTCATTAAATGTCGTATATTACGGTAATATACACATTTTCATTAATCCATCCATGATATTTTTTTCAAAATTATATAATAAACACGATGCATAACATATAAATAAGATAAATACACCCCACAGTAGAATAAATAAACATAAATGTGAGATGTGAGCAGACGACTTCCACAAGTGACGCCATAATAACAATAGTCACCGAGTCTCATTAAATGTCGTATATTACGGTAATATACACATTTTCATTAATCCATCCATGATATTTTTTTCAAAATTATATAATAAACACGATGCATAACATATAAATAAGATAAATACACCCCACAGTAGAATAAATAAACATAAATGTGAGATGTGAGCAGACGACTTCCACAAGTGACGCCATAATAACAATAGTCACCGAGTCTCATTAAATGTCGTATATTACGGTAATATACACATTTTCATTAATCCATCCATGATATTTTTTTCAAAATTATATAATAAACATGATGCATAACATATAAATAAGATAAATACACCCCACAGTAGAATAAATAAACAAATGTGAGATGTGAGCAGACGACTTGCACAAGTGGTGATAATAACAATACTGAGTCTCATTAAATGTCGTATATTACGGTAATATACACATTTTCATTAATCCATCCATGATATTTTTTTCAAAATTATATAATAAACACGATGCATAACATATAAATAAGATAAATACACCCCACAGTAGAATAAATAAACAAATGTGAGATGTGAGCAGACGACTTGCACAAGTGGTGATAATAACAATACTGAGTCTCATTAAATGTCGTATATTACGGTAATATACACATTTTCATTAATCCATCCATGATATTTTTTTCAAAATTATATAATAAACACGATGCATAACATATAAATAAGATAAATACACCCCACAGTAGAATAAATAAACAAATGTGAGATGTGAGCAGACGACTTGCACAAGTGGTGATAATAACAATACTGAGTCTCATTAAATGTCGTATATTACGGTAATATACACATTTTCATTAATCCAGCCATGATATTTTTTTCAAAATTATATAATAAACACGATACATAACATAAAAAGATGATAAATACACCCCACAATAGAATAAATAAACATAAATATAAGATGTGGGAGCCTGGTTTGTTTACATAACTATGTGTGGGTGGGGTGGCCTGGTAAGGTAGCCTGGCTTATTACAATACATACCACACTTGATTTCTTACAATAAATACTACTTGTCTCACCCTAGATTAAGACTATAAATATTTTAAGGTAAGTAATGAGTGCACTATGTGTGTATTGTACTTTTTTATTGTTTTTTGATGCCTGGTTCTATGGCTAACTTAATATATGTTAGTGTAAACTTGTTATCTAGTGTTTGTATGCATTTTTAAGTGGAAAAAAAGGGTGTTCCACTTTACGGCGGTTTCCGCTTTACGGCGGTAGCCTGGAACCTAACCCGCCGTATAAGTGGGGCCTTCCTGTATAGAGTTTTTGATTAATCCATCTATGATATTTTTCAAAATTATACAATAAACATGCTATGTAACATATAAACATGATAAATACACCCACAGTAGAATAAATTAACATATATACGAGATGTTTTTCCAGTCATCTTGTTGGAGTGTCTGAAAGAATAAGGTTTTCTCTAGTTCAACACCTAAGAAAATGTGTATGCCATCACTCAGTGTTATTCCTTCTAAAAATGGTGTTACATGAGTATGGGAGTGTTTCTCTTTATTTATTCTACTTTACTAACATGGAGACAACTTGTACACAATGTAAGGTGTCTGTATTATGGTATAAGAGTCAGACACGGGAATGAAAGTGTATCAACCAAAACCAGATGCGTTCGTCTGTTTGTTTACATACTCTGTGGCTTTGCCCTCTTTCATTTACTTGTTCTCTCTCTCTTGTTTATACGTTTTTATGTCGTTTACTCGCCTCTCGCCCTACATTAAGACCACAAATATTTTAAGCTAAGTAATGCGTGTTCTGTACATGCATTTTATTGCTCCAGGGTGCTGTAAATGTCGTAGTATATTACCTGTGGGTGTGCTGGCCAGGAGGGCTACTATACCTACCACACATGACTTCTTACAAATACGTACTACTCGCTCCTCACCCTACATTAAGACTACAAATATTTTGAGGTAAGTAATGAGTGTACTGTGTGTGTATTTTACTTTTTATTGTTTTTTAATGCCTAGTTCTGTTGCTAAATTAATATGTATTAGTGGAAGCTTGTTACCTTGCACATACATGCATTTATTAGTGGAAAATATGACATTCTACTTTCTGGCAATGTCCACTCTCCGGGGGTAGCCTGGAACCTAACCTGCCATATAAGTAGGGCCCTACTGTATTTCCCATTTCTAGGATTCAAGTCTGGCTAACCGGTTTCCTTGAATCCTTTCACAAAATGTTACCTTGCTCACACTCCAACAGCTCATTAAGTCCCAAAAACCATTCGTCTCCCTTCACTCTTATCAAGCTCAGACATGCCTGCTGTATGTCCAAACCCCTTGCACTCTAAACCTCTTTTACCCCTTCCCTTCATCCTTTCGTAGGACAACCCCTACCCCTTCTTCCCTCCACTACAGATTATACACCCTCCAAGTCATCCTGTTTTGCTCTATCCTTTCTAAATGACCAAACCAACTCAACAACCCTGTTAATAATACTTTTAGTAACTCCACATCACCTCTTAATTTCCATTTTACAAATTCTCGGCATAATATTTACACCACACATTGCTTATAGACACAACATCTCCACTGCCTCCAGCTTTCTCCTTACTGCAACATTCATAACCTACGATTCTTTGGGTCACCTTACCTTAGTGAGACCTATCATTGATAAAAACTACTGAAATATAATGAATAAATACTGTAGCTGCAAATGCAGAGCTAAGCTTTTGAGTCCCAGCTTTAGTCTGTCACATAGTTTTTTGAAAGTTCTTAATGATTGTGGCACTTAACTTCCTCTTGTAAATTATTCCATTCTGCTACTCTGAAAAAAAAAAAAATAGTATCCTTTCAGCAGCTTTTCTTTCTTAATTTATAGTTTGGGTCTCTTATTCTACCAGTTGATTGTGTTACCTGAAGGTTATTTGAAGATGATTCTGGGTGTCACCATCTTTGCAGCCCAGTCACAGACCAGACCTCTTAATTGATAGCCTGATCAACCATGCTGTTGATCCTAGCTGCATGAAGTTCATTGTAAGCACCACCATCTGGCTGATCAGGAAATAACTTGAGAAACTTGTCTAGTTCCTTCTTGAAAACCATGAGCCTGTTGGTATTTCCTCTTGTATTTGAAGGGAGTCTGTTCAAAAGTCTTGGTGCCTTTACACTTGCCGAGTTGTTGCTTGGTGTACCCCTGCTCTTCGTTAGAGGTATTTGCACTGTTTTCCAAGCCTCTTCCTCTTGTAAAGAGTAACTTTGGCATGCAGATTTGGGTCCAATCCTCAAAAAAAAAATTCATGTGTAAATTATATTGTACTTTTCTAATTTATTTTCCAGGCAGTACAATTCAAGGTATGTACTGTAGTTGTTCATAATTTATGTGCTTGACTGAATTTGTAAGTTTAATGAAGATTCTTTGCACATTCTCCAGTTTTGTAATTGCATCTGCTTTAAATTGTAGGTAGTAGGTTGGTAGACAGCAACCGCCCAGGGAGGTACTACCATCCTGCCAAATGAGTGTAAAACGAAAGCCTGTAATTGTTTTACATGATGGTAGGATTGCTGGTGTCCTTTTTTCTGTCTCATAAACATGCAAGATTTCAGGTACGTCTTGCTACTTCTCCTTACACTTAGGTCACACTACACATGTACAAGCATATATATACACACACCCCTCTGGGTTTTCTGCTATTTTCTTTCTAGTTCTTGTTCTTGTTTATTTCCTCTTATCTCCATGGGGAAGTGGAACAGAATTCTTCCTCCGTAAGCCATGCGTGTTGTAAGAGGCGACTAAAATGCTGGGAGCAAGGGGCTAGTAACCCCTTCTCCTGTATAAATTACTAAATTTAAAAAGAGAAACTTTTATTTTTCTTTTTGGGCCACCCTGCCTAGGTGGGATACGGCCGGTTTGTTGAAAGAAGAAGAATCTGCTTTAAATGGGGCTGTTTGTGTCAATAGTATTCCAGTCTGGAGAGCTGTCAGTTTTCTTGCATTTGTGATAGCAGTGCTGAAGTGGTCCTTGAATACAAAATATTCTGTTTAGCTCTACTAAGTCCCTCACATTCCTCTTGACTGCTCTGTTGGGTATTTTGAGTTTGTGTTATACTCTGTTTCAGTTTTTAATTCTTAATATTTTCCATAGCAAAGTAACTGAATTTTTTTCTCATTGAACATCATTATTTTCTGTGACCCACTGTAAAACCTGGTTAATATCAGTTTGGATATTTGCTGTCTTCAATGGATGCCACTCTGATACATATTTAGCATTGTCTGCAGTGAATGGTACAATACTATGACTCGTATCTTTGCCTATGATGGATATGAGAATGAGTATTATGCCATAAGGAACAGAGGTTTTCACTGTGGTGACCTCTGATTTTACCCTGTTGAGTTTATTACTTTTTGTAGGTAGTAGATCAGCAGACTGGAATCATTTAGGGAGGTACTACCATCCTACCAGATAAGTCTGAAATGGAAACCTGTAATTGTTTTACACAGTAGTAAGATTGCTGGTGTGTCTGCATTCAGTCTCATAAACACATGAGATAACAGGTACTTCTTGCTACTACTTAGGTCACACTACATGTATATGTATACATGTATATGCACACACATCTAAGTTTTCTTCTATTTTTATTAATAGTTCTTCTTTCTTTCTTTCAACACACCAGCCGTATCCCACCGAGGCGGGGTGGCCCAAAAGGAAAAACGAAAGTTTCTCCTTTTACATTTAGTAATATATACAGGAGAAGAGGTTACTAGCCCCTTGCTCCCGGCATTTTAGTCGCCTCTTACAACACGCATGGCTTACGGAGGAAGAATTCTGTTCCACTTCCCCATGGAGATAAGAGGAAATAAACAAGAATAAGAACTAGAAAGAAAATAGAAGAAAACCCAGAGGGGTGTGCATATATGTGCATGTACATGTATGTGTAGTGTGACCTAAGTGTAAGTAGAAGTAGCAAGACGTACCTGAAATCTTGCATGTTCATGAGACAGAAAAAAGGACACCAGCAATCCTACCATCATGTAAAACAATTACAGGCTTTCGTTTTACACTCACTTGGCAGGACGGTAGTACCTCCCTGGGCGGTTGCTGTCTACCAACCTACTACCTATAATTAATAGTTCTTGTTCTTATTTATTCCCTTTCATTCCCATGGGGAAGTGGAAAAGACTCTTTACTCCCCAAACCTTGCATGTTGTAAGAGGTGACTAAAATGCTGGGAGCAAGGATCTAGTAACCCCTTCTCTTGTATAAATTACAGATTGTAAAAATGAAAAACTTTATAAAATTGGGATGTTTGAATGTGTGTGGATGTAGTGCAGATAATGAGAAAGATATGATTGTGAATGTTATGAATGAAAAGAATCTGGATGTCCTGGCCCTTAAGTGAAACAAAGCTGGAGGGGGGTAAGAGTTTCAGTGACCAGAAATATAGGGAATTAGGTCTGGAGTATCTGAGAGTGTTAGACCTAAGGAAAGAGTACCAGTAATGTTAAATGACCTGTCATAGAAGGAAAAGAGGGTCTATAAATTTATAAATTCAAGAATTACGTGGATTAAAATAAGGGTCAGATGCAAAAAGTGGGTTATACTAAGTATTTATGCACTTGGAGAAGAGGAGAGAGGTTTTGGGAGATGCTAAGTGTGTGTTTAGGGAGTTGTAAACCAACTGAGAGTAATTGTGGTAGGGGACCTAAATGCTAAAGTTGGAGAAACTGTTAGAGTGCAAAACAAGTAAGTTTGGGGTCCCAAGGGTAAATGATAATGGGGGCCTTTAATTGAACCTTGTATAGAAAGGTGTTTGGTAATAGGTAATACGTATTTTAAGAAGTGTACATTATTTTGTTGTAATTTCAGTGAGAGTAAGAAGTAAATAGGATACAAGGGGAATGGTATCAGTGAGTAAGAGAAGTGAGAGTTTATAAACTAAAAGAGGAAACAGGGTAAGATATAAGCGACTGTTGGGAGAAAGATAAGCTAGTGAGAATGGAGAATGATAAGCTAGTGAGAATATAGGTAATGAGGTGGTGGTTGAAGAGGTATGGGGTAGATTTAAGAATGCACTGTTAGTGTGTTCAGCAGAAGATTGTGGATGTAGGATAATTGGTGTGGGAAGGAAGAGGATTGATTGGTGGAATGATGAGGTAAAGAGAGTAGTAAGAGAGGTAAAGTTAGCATATGAGATATTTATACAAAACAGAACTGAGAAAAGGAGGGTGAAATATATTGAGAGAAAAAGGGAGGTTAAGAGAGTGGTGAGGGAGTATAAGAGGAGAACAAATGAGAAAGTGGGGGAGGTTCTGTCAACAAATTTTGCTGAGAATAAGCAAATGTTTAGGAGTGAGATTAATAGGTTAAGAAAGTCTAGGTATACTATCAAGGATTCCTTAGAAGTCAAATGGTGTTGGAGTTCTGTCAGAAATTTTGGAAATGTTGGAAAAGTTTTGGGTCTTGCTAACAAAAAATTAACTTGGATTGTCACTTTTTAGTTTGATTAATGTTTCACTGTTCATTTCTTTGTTACCATTAATGTAAGAACCATCTCCTTTAAGCAAAGGTTCAATACTGGATGTGGGTTTTGCCTTAGATTTTGCATATAAAAGTACAAGTATCTTCACCAGGTGCCAGATCAGCCAGGCTGTGATGGATATGTTTGTCAGTGGGCCACCAGCAGCAACAGCCTGGTTGACCAGGCAAGTACCAGATGAGCCTAGCCTATGTCTGGGCTCCAAAAGCAGAAAAACTCTCAGAACTCATCAGAGGTATATCAGAGGCAAAATTTATAATTAATATTTTAAAATCTTGTAATAACACTTTAAGTATGTGAAATTTTCTTCTCAAATCCTTTTATAATGCTGTATGTGGTTACCATCTTTTTTCTCTTCCTCCTTTCAGTCATATGTCCTGTCCGATGCTTTCACCCTTTCCTTACAATTTGTACATTTTTAGCTTGAAGAGCTATTTCATAACTTGTCTTTGGACTTGTGTACTGTTAGGTGTAAACACTATACCATCTCTGTGTGTTCCCAGTTTTGCTTAAATGTACGTATATCAGGAATGCATCTTTATTACTATGTAGGGGTTTGTTGCATGTTTTTCAAATTTGAATGTTTAGTAGTGTAGTTCCTTTTAATTATTAGATGTTTCATTTGTTTAGGTTGATACCTGTTACCGATGTGTGGTTCATGCCGGTGAAACGTTATTCATCCCTACTGGCTGGATCCACGCAGTGCTCACACCTACAGATACACTTGTGTTTGGTGGTAATTTCCTTCATTCTCACAACATTGAACTTCAGCTTCAGTAAGTACTGTACATTAAAATTTCATGCCTGGCTGTTTCTTGTAGTGTTTGCTAATATTAAAAAAGATCTTTGGAATTAATATTTGTAAATCTAAATCGTAGTTTCATATTCTTTATACTAAGCTTTGAAGCTCGAGTTGTCCATAGAAGTATGAGTATGGGGAATAAAAATGGGGACTTTTCCTCCCACTGATATATATTTTTTTTTTTCCCCAACACATCAGCCATCTCCCATAGAGACAGAGTGACCCAAAACAGAAAAACACTTTCAGCATCATTCACACACAATCACTAACTTTGCAGAGGCACCCATATACAACAGTTTAGATGTCGCTCCAAACAGCCAATATCCCAGACCCCTCCTTTAAAGTGCAGGCATTGTACTGCCCACCTCTAGGACTCAAGTCCAGCTAACCGGTTTCCCTGAATCCCTTCACACAATATTGCCCTGCTCACACTCCAACAGCTCGTCAGGTCCCAAAATCCATTCATTTCCATTCACACCTGTCTAACATACTCACACATATCCAAACCCCTTGCACACAAAACCCCTTTCCCTTCCCCCCCATCCTGTTTTATAGATACATACATATAAATGTTAGAAAATCTGAAACACTTCCGGTCCCAAGCATTTTGGATAAAGGATTCTCAGCTGTATTAAGAAAATAAATTAAAATTAAGATCTGTGTGTATACTTCTATGTGTACATGTACAGTAGGGCCCCACTTATATGGCAGGTTAGGTTCCAGGCTACCACTAGAAAGCGGACATCGCCGGAAAGCAGAACACCATTTTTTCCATTAATAAATGCCAGATAACAAGTTTACATTAATATATATTAAAGTTAGCAATAGAACTAGGTATTAAAAAACAATATAAAGTAAAATACACACACAGTACATTCATTACTTACCTTAGAATATTTGTAGTCTTAATGTAGGTTGAGAGGTGAGTAGTATTTATTGTAAGAAGTCAGATGTGGTAGCCCCCCTGGCCACCCCACCCACATGTAATATACTACGACATTTAAAGCGCCCTACAGCAATAAAACGCATATACACAGGAAACCCCGGATTTCGTACTTAATCCGTTCCAGGTGGTCTGTCTAAATCCGAAACGTACAAAAACCAAAGTAATATTTCCCATAAGAAATAATGTAAATACAATTAATCTGTTTCAGACACCCAAAAGTATTAACAAATACATTTTATTGATAGTAACTATAGTTTTACATACAGAAAACAATGAGAAATAAATATAAATGACTAATGAAATGGATAAATTAACATTTAAATCACTTTTAGCTTTATGTATTAAAGAGTCTTGTTGGCATATGGAGACAGTGAGGAGAGTTTGTTTGGAGACAGGAAAAAATACTTGAATATGATGCTAATATCAACTCTTCGGCTTATGTATCTATCACAATTCATGTAATGTGACATAATATACAATATTAATAACATAGAAATGTGATATATACTCTAGAATGAATAAAATATGTCATTATGTATGTGATTAGTGGTGGCTATGGCAGCTGCCATTCTCTCTCCTGTTGTGACTATATATCTTCCCATTATGTATTATAAAAGGAAACTGTTTGTGAGGCTAACTGCATTACATCACAGTTTCATAAGGAAAACATTGAAACAATGTATGTAATTTATAAATAATAAATATTGTATAAAAACATAATGTAAAGAAAAAAAAATGGTTATTGTATGTATACTGTAGTACACACGTACTTTGGAGGAGATGCTGGCAGAGGTTTAGGGTGGTGGAAGATAGCGCAGGTAGCGTATGCTGTCAGTGACCCTATAAACCAACAACATTGGAGTAGTTAGTTCCGTGTCGTCCTTTTTCTATCACTTAATCGCTTAACTTACTTGCTACACTTTATCACTGGCTGGCGCTATAGCCTTTATCAACTCCTGCTATTTTAGTATCGTGCATATCATAGACTCTCTGAATCACTGAAGAATTCTATCATGTTTCTCGCCTTCTTTACCATGGTGGCTTATTTCGCAGTCACAATCAATAAACAAGCACAAAAACTGCGAAATGTTTCGGATGACCGCTCACTCAACCAGTGACTGAGCCAGACTGAGGCGGTGTCCTGGCAGGCGGATGTGTCTGATATGTACGATTCCCGGGACAAGGTACGAAATCCAGAGCAAAATTTCACCCAAAAAAAGCGTTCTAAATCCAAAATGTCTGATATCCGGTGCATGCGAAATCTGGAGTTCCACTGTGCAGTATACTCATTACCTGCCTTAAAATATTTGTAGTCTTAATGATCTTAGTGTAGGGTGAGAGGCGAATAGTATTTATTTGTAGAAAGTCGGGTGTGGGAGGTATGGTAGCCAGTCTGACCACCCTACGTACTGCGACATTTAAAGCTCCCTTGAGTGATAAAATCCATATACAGTACATTCATTGCTTGTCTTAATATATTTGTAGTCTTAATGTAGGGTGAGAGGTGAGTAAATGATACAAAAACGAATAAATGAGAGAGAGAGAAGGAATGAGTAAATGAGACAGAGCCGCAGAGTAAGTATGTAAACAAACGGACGAATGCGTCTGATTTTGGGTGATACACGTTCATTCCTGTGTCTGTGAATGTTATACCATAATTCAAACACCTTACATTTTGTCCAAGTTGTCTCCACATTGGTAAAGTAGAATAAATAAAGAGCAACACTC
The DNA here is from genome assembly GCF_038502225.1 of Cherax quadricarinatus. Lineage (NCBI taxonomy): Eukaryota > Metazoa > Arthropoda > Malacostraca > Decapoda > Parastacidae > Cherax > Cherax quadricarinatus. The sequence continues at coordinate 9,087,500 of NC_091375.1, forward strand.
TCATTCTCATATAACACCATTTTTAGAAGGAATAATGCTCTGAGAGAAGGCATATGAAAGGAATAATTTTCTACAGTTACTCCCAGTAATACTATTGTATACACATTTTCTTTGGTGTTGGACTATAGAAAACATTATTTTTTCCGACACTCCGACAACACGACTGGAAAACCATCTCATGTTAATTTATTCTACTGTGGGTGTATTTTGTGTTACATAGCATATTCATTTTATAATTTTGAAAAAAATATCATATTGATTAATCAAAATGTCTATATTAACATATACGACATTTAATGCACCTCAGAGTGATTATTATTGTGTTGTTATTAATATGGTGTCTTCAAGACTAATAAAACACTTAGTGATTTTAACTTGTACCTTTATGCCAGCACAGTGTGTAAGTTTATTTAGGTACAGGTACACCTAAGTATAATTGTCAGAGTATATATAAAATAGCTTTAAAATTTTAAATTTTGGAAAGTTTCCAGACATAATGGAGAGTCGTGCTCTCGGAAAATGTAAGAAAACTGGGTGGCCTTCATTGACCTTATTAGAAAGTCAGGTGGGGGAAGCCGTGTAGAGAGTTTTGGTCATAATTTGAAATGTCCATATTAGCGGAATGCCATTAGGTGAAACTCCATAAAGCAGGGCCTTACTGTATATGTAATATGACATAGGTGTGAGTAGAAGTAGCAAGATGTACCTATTTTCTTGCATGTTTATCAGACAGAAAGAAAAGATTATAATTTTTTATTCTACTTATTTTTTTCAAACTGTGAGAAACAGGATTTTTGTTTTCTGAATTTATCCCACACACAGGAAATTTTAATTCTGGGTATGCCACAATTTAAGGATTAAATAATTTATGTTGAGAATTTCTCCTTTTTCCAGTGAATACTTGATCTGCCGTACTATATATGGTGTGTTGCCTTCTCTTTTATGTGCTGATTCATTAGATATTCTTCATTTATTACTGTTCCAGCATTGTGTGTTAACCAGTCATTTTCTTTATGTTTAGATTCCCTTTTTACAACGATTTTAGATTTTTCTGCGATAGAGTCCTTAGTTGTGTACGAATGGTATATAATACCGACAAGATGAGATTAAGACACATGTGCAACATCTGGGTATCTTTATTGTAGACGTTTCGCCATCCAGTGGCTTTATCAATACAAATTCTAGGACATAACTTGAAGACAGTAGAACTATGTACAGAAGATGAGGTAATCAGTCCCTCAACCTAGGAGTAGGTGCGAAGTGCACCATAGTCGTGGATAATCTGAAGCAGAAGAAAGGAGCCTGGCGCTTATATAGTAACGTCAGGTGTAGCAGACGAGGGCATATTCACTGGTAGGCGGGATTCCCCAGTGGAAGTAGGTCCTTCCCAAAGAGATGGGTTAGTTGTAGTAGTAGTTGTAGTAGTAGTAGTAGTTGTCGTAGTCGTGAAGGTTATGTACATGTCCTCAGAATTAAGATTCCATGATGTTGCAGTGTCTGACAAGTTGTCAGACACTGCAACAGTAGTAGTTGTCGTAGTCGTGAAGGTTATGTACATAACCTTCACGACTACGACAACTACTACTACTACTACTACAACTACTACTACAACTAACCCATCTCTTTGGGAAGGACCTACTTCCACTGGGGAATCCCGCCTACCAGTGAATATGCCCTCGTCTGCTACACCTGACGTTACTATATAAGCGCCAGGCTCCTTTCTTCTGCTTCAGATTATCCACGACTATGGTGCACTTCGCACCTACTCCTAGGTTGAGGGACTGATTACCTCATCTTCTGTACATAGTTCTACTGTCTTCAAGTTATGTCCTAGAATTTGTATTGATAAAGCCACTGGATGGCGAAATGTCTACAATAAAGATACCCAGATGTTGCACATGTGTCTTAATCTCACAGAGTCCTTAGTATATTACGTAACCACTAAGTTGTACTCGCTGAGTTGTACTCTCCAACTTGTGTTTGTGGGGGTTGAGATTGGTCCTTCTTTCTAGACCACTTGGATCACCATCATTGCTTTCTGGATTCTTGAGCCTTATCATTTTTTGCTCTTGAAGAAACTGCGTATTGAGTTTGTCTCCTCCACTTTCTTATACAAGATATTTCACTATTCAACTAGTATGTGTAAAGGTATGTATGTATAGCATTTATGCATGTATGTACATATGAATATATGTACGTATGTTTAACAGTTCGCAAACAGGCGAAAATATTTACAAGCATTATATCCACAGCATGACTCTAACCTGCAAACTCTGCATCAAAGTTTACAGTACTTTATCAATGACGCCATTACTCCAAATAAGTATGGGCATTTAGGCGGAGCTAGATGATGTTTCCCCATACCCTGGAGCACCAGGCTCATTTTCAAAGTTCTTTCAACACACCAGCTGTATCCCACCGAGGCAGGGTGACCCAAAAGAAAAAACGAAAGTTTCTCCTTTTACGTTTAGCAATATATACAGGAGAAGGGGTTATTAACCCCTTGCTCCTGGCATTTTAGTCGCCTCTTACGACATGCATGGCTTACGGAGAAAGAATTCTTTTCCACTTCCCCATGGAGATAAGAGGAAATAAACAAGAACTGTTAAGAAAATAGGAGAAAACCCAGAGGGGTGTGTGTGTGTATATATGCTTGTACATGCATGTGTAGTGTGACCTAAGTGTAAGTAGAAGGAGCAAGGCATACCTGAAATCTTGAATGTTTGAGACAGAAAAAAGACACCAGCAATCCTACCATCATATAAAACAATTGCAGGCTTTTGTTTTACACTCGGCAAGACAGTAGTACCTCCCTGGGCGATTGCTGTCTACCAACCTACTACCTAGGATTTTCAAAGTTATTTCATCAAATCCTGCCACATGCAGTGAACAGTGAAAGAGATTTGAAATGCTTAAGGGGAAATAGACTCTACTCAGCGCGAACGAAAAATTTTTGTCGAAAAATTCACAAATTGAGTTAATCTTATAGAAAAATAGCTTAACTCTCTGGCAACACAATGGTACCAGAATCATTGTTCTGTGACATTCCTACAAGGAATTATGGTTATTTAAAACACCTAGGGTGATGTCACCACCCGCGGCAGGTGTGCTCACCTGTCGTCAATTTTCATTTTTTTTTCCGTTTTTTTTCGTGTATTTATTGTGTTATTCTTTCTAAGATAATAATTGACGATTTGGCATCATAATACAGTGGGTGGGACTTATTCGTAGACTTCCAGCCAACCAGGAACCTTCTGGCACCATTTTGCTGATGTCATGGAAAATTCCAGTCTCGGGATGGCCGGGGAATATGCTTCAATATAACGCTATTATAGCTTCTACGGCTTATTTATCTATCACAATTGATCTAATATGACATAAACAATATAAATAACAAAGAAATATGGTAAATACTCCAGAATGAATAATGTATGGCATATTCTCAGAGCGTTCCCTCTGGAATAAAAGACTCCCATCGTCAGGAATGGGCTTCCATTCTCCTTCTTTCACCTCCAGGGTCCTTATATTAAAGAAAATGAACAAGGGGTAACTATGATATACACTCGTAATGCTGAGAAAAATCCTATTTTCTCAAAAAAAAAAAAAAAATTGGTGGTCCGGCTGTTTCGCGGATTATCTCGGAAGTAAGTTATTCACATATATGAGCCAGTATATTTTTTAATAATAGCAGGAATGTAATGAAATTCACAGAGAACATAAAGGAAAGATTGTTTTATAAGCAAATGGACAGTTTTTTGAGATATCATAATTTGTTTTTTATTTTTGTGAGGGCAAAAGTCGGATATTTGGCTGAATGTCAAAACCATACAAACTTTATTGTTTTTAAAAATGAAAAAAGGATAAATTACAGTTTGGACGTCCATTTGAAATAAAGTTTAGCATTGTTTTATGCGTAGATAATGCCAAAACAGCTTCTCCAAGTCCCATTACGAAAATACTGTTCAATATGTATGATTATTAGTAAATAATTTTTTTCTCAGTTGTTTTTTGAGCTATCTTATTGAAACTTGGTCACATTACTATTGAAAGGTGCTTCTTTACATACAAAAAAAAAAATGAAAGAAATCAAACGAAAAATAAAAAAGTTCAATTGCGAAAATTACATTACCACAAATTACATTATCACAAACAGGCAAAATTATTTGCAAATATAATCCCTACATCCACAGCAGGACTCAAACCTGCAATCATGGATAAAGTACACATATGTACTGTGAACTCCGATGCAGAGTTTGCAGGTTCGAGTCCTGCTGTGGATGTAGAGATAATGTAGGTATGTATGAATGTACCGGCAGGCTCTGCTTTACAGTGCTTCGCTTTACAGCTTTTCGCTAATATAGCAGTTTTCAGTTATACCCGTTCTTCGTTTATTCAGACTTAGTACAATATATACCCCACTTGCTATAAGCTAAGGATGTATATGCATATTTTAGGCCTAGCTATATTGCTCACCTAATATAGTGCAAACATGTTATCAGGCTTTTTTATGTATTTGAAATTGAAAAAAAATTTATGATTCACTTTACAGCAGTAGCTCTGAACCTAACCTGCTGTATAAGTGGGGCCCTCCTGTATGTATGTATGTATGAATAATGTATGTATGTATAAATTTATATAGTATTTACTTTTTATTATTCTAGGATATATGAGCTAGAGAAACAAATCAATGCTCCTGAGAAATTTCGATTCCCACACTATGAATGTGTGTGCTGGTACACAGCCTCCAGGTTGGTGATGGAACTAAAAGATATGGCTGCAGCTGGAACAAGAGTCCCTCCAATTATGATTGCTGGTGCCCGGGCACTCTCTTCAGCCCTCAGACAATGGGGAGGAGAGGTAATATATTATTTTACAAAAGTAACAGTTAAATTGACCAAGGGATGATTTATTTTGTCATTTTTTTTTTTTGTATTCTTTCCTCTTTCTGTTCATGTATGCATGCATTTATTCAATGCACCGACTGTCTCTCATGGAGGCATTGTGATCCAAAAAAGAAAGAAACATTTTTGTCATCTTTCAGCACATTAACCATCATTCACACATAATCACTGTATTTGCAAAAGTGGCCAGATATGATATTTCAGATGTCTCTCCAACTGCCAATATCCCAAATCCCTCCTTTAAAGTACAGGCATTGTACTTCTCATTTCCAGGACTCAAGTTCAGCTAACCAGTTTCCCTGAATCCCTTCACAAAATATTACCCTGCTCGTACTCCAACAGCTCGTCAAGTCCCAAAAACTATTAGTCTCCATTCACTCCTATCTAACACGCTCACACACGCTTGCTGGAAGTCCAAGCCCCTCGCCCACAAAACCTCCTTTACCCCCCTCCCCCTCCAACCTTTTTTGGGATGACCCCTACCCTGCCTTCCTTCCCTAGCAGATTAATAAACTCTCCAAGTCATTCTACCATGTTCCATTCTCTCTGAATGACCAAACCACCTCAACAGCACCTCTTCAGCCCTCTGACTAATACTTTTAGTAACTCCACACCTCCTCCTAATTTCCACACTTCAAATTCTCTGCATAATATTTACACCACACATTGCCCTTATTCATGACATCTCCACTGCCTCCAGCTGCCTCCTCACTGCAGCATTTACAACCCATGCTTCACATGCACCATTCGGCTTTTTTTCCTTCATCAATTCTATGGTTTACCTCATGCTTCATAAGCCCATCCACTGACAAGTCAACTCCCAAATATCTGAAAGCATTCACTTCTTCCAAACTCCCTCCCACTACTGTGATGTCCAATTTTTCTTTTTCTAAATCGTTTGATAACCACATCACCTTACTCTTATCTACGTTCACTTTCAACTTTCAGCCTTTACACACACTCCCAAACTTGTCCACTAACCTTTGCAACTTTTCTTTAGAATTTCCCATAAGCACAGTATCATCAGAAAAAAGTAACTGTGTCGGCTCCCATTTTGCATTTAATTCCCCATAATTTAATCCCACCTCTCCTCAACACCCTAGCATTTACTTCTTTTACAACCCCATTTGTAAATACGTTAAACAACCATGGGGACATTACACATCCCTGTCTAAGACCTACTTCTACTGAGAAGCAGTCTCCCTCTCTCCTACACCACCCTAATCTGAGCCTCACTATCCTTATAAAAACTCTTTACAGCATTTAGTAACTTACTACTTATTCCATACACTTGCAACATCTCCCACATTGTTCCCCTGTCCACTCTATCATATGCTTCAATGTAAACTCTTGATCTACACATCCCCTATCCACTCTAAACCCTTGTTGCTCATCTGCAATCCTACTCTCTGTCTTACCTCTAATTTTTTCAATAATAACCCTACCATACACTTTACCTGGTATACTCAGTAAACTTCTTCCCCTATAATTTTTGTAATCTCTCTTGTCCCCCTTCTCTTTATATAAAGGAATTATACACGCTCTGTCAATCCTTAGGTACCTTCCCTTCTTTCATTCATTTATTAAACAAATACACCAACCACTCCAATACCATATATCCCACTGCTTTTAACATTTCTGTCACGATCCTATCAGTTCCAGCTGCTTTAATCCCCTTTCATTTCACATAATGCCTCATGCAGCTCCCCCACACTTTCATCCTGCTCTTCCTCACTCTTAAAAGATGTTATGCCTCCCTAGCCAGTGTATGAAATTACTGCCTCCCTTTCTTCATTGACACTTGAAAGTTCCTCAAAATATTCCCGCCATCTACCCAATACCTCCAGTTCCCCATCTACTACTCCCCTACTCTGTTTTTTAACTGACAAATCCATTCATTCTCTAGGCTTTTTTAACTTTTTTATCTCACTTCAAAAATTTTTCTTATTCTCAGTAAAATTTCTTGACAGTGCTTCTCCCACTCTATCATTTGCTCTCCTTTTGCACTCTCTCCCCACTCTCTTCACCTTTCTTTTACTCTATATATACTCTGCCCTTCTTATATCACTTTACTTTGTAAAAACCTCTCATAAGCTACCCTTTTCTCTTTTATCACACCCTGTACCTCATCATTCCACAAATCATTCCTCTTTCCTCCTGCACCCACTCTCCTATAGCCACAAACTTCTGCCCCACATTCTAATACTGCATTTTTAAAACTATCCCATCCCTCTTCAACCCCCACCCTCCCCTCCCCCACATACTTGAACTAGTCAACCTTTCTGCCATTTGTTACTTATATCTCACCCTAACTTCCTCCTCCCTTAGTTTGTAAACTTTCACCTCTCTCTCTCACTTGTTAGCATTTTCCTTTTGTCCCATATGCCTCTTACTCTTAACTGTAGCTACAACTAGATAATGATCCGATATATCCGTTGCCCGTCTATAAATATGTACTGTATCTCTAATTAATATTTTCTTTTAAATAAAAGAGTATTTTTTAAATAATTTTTGTAGTTTTGAATGATGGGTGGGGATGTTGCAGTATTTTTTGGCTCATTTGAATTATAATATCTATGAGCTTCTGGAAAGACAGCTAGAGTGCAAGTTCACTGTGTTTCCTATTGATCACCCTACCTTGGTTGTGGGCACTTTTGTATGATAAGTATTAAACCCCATACATGACCAAAAAAAAGGGCACTTGCCTTATTAGTTGACATCTCAGATCCTCGGCAGCTGCATGCTGAGGATCTCCTTCAATCTTGGCTCTCTCTGTCCCACAGGTCTGTGAAAGGTGACCCTGGTTAACTCTTCGTCCTAAGAATTATATATTCCTCTATTTCATTTTAGCTACGTGGAACATTGAGGACGATATCTACCTGGTATTGGGCTATTGCCCTTTTGTCATGACCTTGTTATGGTGTGACTTATTCATCTAACATGGACCTAGGTACTGCAGTAAGGTAAGAGGACGAATTTAAGAGAGAGAATAGGACCTACCTGGCTCATTAGTAACAGGAGCCTTGTTACGCTGATGACGTCACGGAAGTCGGTGTCATTGACTTCAGTAAAGAAATGATGGATGTTGAATGGTTTAGTCACTCTGGAATGTTTGTTGGACATTATTTCAGCACACTGGGTACTACATTGTTTAAAAGTCACTCGACTACCATCACTTGTTTGGAAGTTCACATTGTGAATATATTTGTGGAAACTGTCCATGGTAGGGAGAATGTTAGCAAGGACACGATAGTTTTGACACTGTATCTTGCTCCAGTTCTCCCAATGATTGAACTTGAGAAACAACACGGAGATGCATATTGAACACTAAAGTAAGTTTATACTCATGATCAGACATTCTACTGTAGGATTTCCTTCACTCACACTAGTGGAACTAGAAGTCTAGTATTCCAGGAGATTGTCAGTGTGGTTAAGGGTTTATGAACGTAAGATACGGCTACAACTGTCTTTGTTTCAATGCAGTATGGTCTGCTGGCCTGACAAGTTCACCCAGCTTCCGCACACTCCTTGTCTGACATACGGAATAAAGATGCTCGATGCCAGTACGTATTTGCAACAGACTTCAATCAAGGATTACTGTTTCCTTCAGTTCTAGATATGGGCTGTAGGAATTAATACCCCTAGCTTTATTATCAAGTAGAAGGCAGTTTATCTCGAAGTTTTAATGGTCTGGGGAAACAGCAGTTCCCTCAGACTTAAACTCTAATGTACAATTGACCAAATACTCTCTCGTAAGGAGAGGTTTGGTCTCATGACACCTTTGTCTAACATATGCTTCTGATCTGTGTTCAGTTTGCAGTGTTTGCTTGGTAATGAACACATGCAGCTGAGCTGTTGTTTTGACATACGTTCAGTCTTCGTCTTGAGTGTGGGAATGAAAAGAGAGATCATAGCTACCCCCTTTTGAGAGGGGAGATATCACCCCCTTTCCTAAACTGGAGAATATTCTCCAGTTTAGGAAGGGGGAATAATATCCCCCCCTCTCAAAAGGGATAGCTCTCTGAAATGGGGGTAGCCCTCTCAAATGGGTGTAGCCCTCTCAAATGGGTGTAGCCCTCTCAAATGGGGGTAGCCCTCTCAAATGGGTGTATCTCTTGCAAAAGGAAGTAGCCCTCTCTTCCTAAACTGGAGAATATTCTCCACATTGGTGGAAAATGGATGATGTGTTAAAAAATAATGTATAGTATATACTATACTGAGACTTGCTCAGTGCTCTCTCTCTTATTGGTTATCATGAAAACAGGGTACTAATGATAAAGATAATGAAGCCTTCAGGAAACAGTGATATTCATCATTGTCATAATGTTAAGATGCAATATGCAGTTTGGCATTTTTTTTTTTTTTTTTAACACGACAGCTGTCTCCACCAAGGCAAGGTGACCCAAAAAAGAAAGAAACAATTTCACCATCATTCACACATAATCATTGTCTTTGCAGAGATTCCCAGACATAACAGTTTAGATGTCACTCCAAACAGACTGTGTCCCAAACCCCTCCTTTAAAGTGTAGGCATTGTACAGTGGAATCTCGATTTTTGTATGCCCTAATTTTCGAGAATAACTAGTGTTATTCTCTATAAAATGTATTTTTTTTTTTAATATTTTTGGGTGTCGGAACGGATTAATTGGATTTACATTATTTCTTATGGGAAATATTGCTTCGAGTTTTCATACGATTCGGTTTTTGTCAGACTTTTGCAAACGGATTAATCACAAAAAAACAAAGTTCCACTGTATTCCCCACTCCAGGACCATAAGTCCAGCTAACCAGTTTCCCTGAATCCCTTCACAAAATATTACCCTGCTCACACTCCACTCTACTGTTGATATACCCTTTGTTTGCTTTTAGCACTTTTTTGTAAATGTTATAAGTAATATAATTGTTGGTATATTCTACCATTTATATACATTCTGACTACTTTTAGCATTTTATAATAAGATTGAGGTCTTAGTTAACTTATCCTTATTCTTCAGAACGGTAGAGGTGGGCTTGAGCCAGTGCCCCCAGGTATCAATCCTCTGAAGTTGTTTAAAGATCTTCAAAGGGAGATTCGTTCGGCTGAAAAGCAAGTAATTGCTCTAAACCCACCCAAACCTGAGCGTGAATCAAAAAGAAGAAAAAAGAAGGTCCTGGCAGAAGACTTCATTGACTACACCAATCTCACCAGCTTTAATAATGTTCTTGAAGAAAGATTGCCAGACAGGAAAGTCAAAGTACTCAAGGTCAACTCTCCTCAAGTAAGTTGTTTAAATATATGAACTAAGAATAGTTTTAAATTTTAGAATGAATTGCTGAAGTTTTGACTGAAAGAAATGTTTGAATTTTACAATAATTATAAAGTGTCACTTTTATAGGTCTCATTTTAGGTAACAAGGGTCACAATACACAGAAATGTTCTCTGACTGATGTATTCCTTAGTACCAACAAGTCTTGAATCAAGTTATCGTATCCTAGGGTTACGATAACTTGATTCAAGACTTGTTGGTACCGAGTTATAAAATTAAGTATTCGTTAAAAAAATACTGGGACCTTCACTTGTATGTTTACTACCAGTAAATATCACTGTCTTGGGGAATTAACTATTAATTCTAGCCAGAAAAATGGCTTAGAATAACCCCTTCTGATTTGGAGTGCTGACACCATTAGTAAATGTTTAAATACCCTTAAGATGGGGTAGGGATCAGCCTAAGAAGAAAGGGGGTAGAGGACATTTTGTGTGCAAGGGGCTTGGACTTCGAGCAAGCATGCATCATCATGTTAGATAGGAGCAAATAGAGATAAATGGTTTTTAGGACTTGACGTGCTGTTGGAGTGTGAGCAAGGCAACATTCATGAAGGGATTCAGGGAAGCCGGCAGGCCAGACTTGAGTCATGGAGATGGGAAGTACAGTGCTTGCACTGTGAAGGAGGGGTGTTAATGTTACTGTAGTGTAAGCATGCCTCTGGCAAGACAGTGATGGAGTGAATGATGATGAAAGTTTTCTCTTTCAGGCCACCCTGCCTTGGTGGAAAACGGTCGATGTGTTAATGAAAAATAACTTTTTTTTTTTTTTTTTTTTTTTTTTAAACACTTGTCATCTCCTACTGAGGCAGGGTGACATTCTTCTTTTTACATTTAATAATTTATACAGGAGAAGGAGTTACTAGCCCCTTGCTGTTCTCATTTTAGGCACCTCTTACGACACGCGTGGTTCACGGAGGAAGGATTCTTCTCCATTTGCTCGTGGAGTATAAGAAAAATTACCTTATGCAGTAGAGCATCAGATGTCTAGAAAACTTTGGACAATCTGGAATACTTGGGACCAAGCTGTTCTTTGATGATAATTCCTATCCACTTATTATCACTTACATCAGCCAGCTGCATCATCCATGCATCAGTATCTTCTTGTACACTTTGTTAATTTTTATTAATTTTCTTCTCTGCTTACACACTACATTATTATCCTGTATGTTGAAGATACCCTTAATGCCATGTTGTCAGTTTGTAGTAACTTTCATTACAATGTGGCTAATATTGAGTTTGTGTATTCCAGTAGCAGTGGGCCCCACTTTTACAGCTGTTAGGTTCCTGACCCCAGGAGATAAGCTAAAAATGCCAGAGAGTGGAAAAGAGCAGTTTTAAATATTGAATACATCTAAAACCCCTGATAATGTGTTTACACTACCATATATTCAGTATGCAGTACAGCTAGGCATAAAAAATCAAATACAAAAGTAAAATACACACACAGTACATAAAATACTTGCCTTAAAATGTGGCACCAGTCGCCCTTCCCTTACACAGCTTTTGTGTGAAGATGGCGGAAAACTGGAAAAAGCACCAGACATAATGAACAATGGCTCAGTTGAAAACCACCAAAAACAAGGAATACCGCAAAGAGGGTACCGAATATGTGGAACCCTCCTGTTTTGAAGAAATTTCACTCTTATGGAATATGCAAAATATGACCTAATATGAGAAATAGCATGAAAATTTAAAAAAAGTAAATGATGATTTATTAAAAAAATAGTCCATGTGAAACACAAAGACTTGCATAAATCAAAGTGTGTGTGTGTGTGTGCACGTGTGTGTGTGCACGTGTGTGTGTGCACGTGTGTGCGCGCGTGTGTGCACGTGTGTGTGTGCGCGTGTGTGTGCGCGTGTGTGCGCGTGTGTGTGCGCGTGTGTGTGTGCACGTGTGTGTGTGCGCGTGTGTGTGTGCGTGCGTGTGTGCGTGCGTGTGTGCGTGCGTGCGTGTGTGCGCGTGTGTGCGCGTGTGTGCGCATGTGTGCGCGTGTGTGTGCGTGTGTGCGCGTGTGTACTCACCTATTTGTGGTTGCAGGGGTCGAGTCTTAGCTCCTGGCCCCGCCTCTTCACCGGTTGCTACTGGGCCCTCTCTCTCCCCGCTCCATGAGCTTTATCAAACCTCGTCTTAAAACTGTGTATGGTTCCTGCCTCCACTACGTCATTTTCTAGGCTATTCCACTGCCTTACAACTCTATGACTGAAGAAATACTTCCTAATATCTCTCTGACTCATTTGTGTCTTCAACTTCCAATTGTGGCCTCTTGTTTCTGTGTCCCCTCCCTGGAACATCCTGTCTTTGTCCACCTTGTCTATTCCATGCAGTATTTTATATGTCGTTATCATGTCTCCCCTGACCCTCCTGTCCTCCAGTGTCGTCAGGCCAATTTCCCTTAATCTTTCTTCATAGGACATTCCCCTTAGCTCTGGAACTAACCTTGTCGCAAACCTTTGTACTTTCTCTAGTTTCCTGACGTGCTTTATCAAGTGCGGGTTCCAAACAGGTGCTGCATACTCCAGTATGGGCCTGACATACACGGTGTACAGTGTCTTGAACGATTCCTTACTAAGGTATCGGAATGCTGTTCTCAGGTTTGCCAGGTGCCCATATGCTGCAGCAGTTATCTGGTTGATGTGTGCTTCCGGAGACATGCTCGGTGTTATACTCACCCCAAGATCTTTCTCCTTGAGTGAGGTTTGCAGTGTGTGTGCGTGTGCGCGTGTGTGCACATTTCATACTGCATTTCTCGGTGTAGCGCCCACCCAGCTACAGTACCCACTCTATACATCATATCATTTTTTTTAGACAAATACTTGTAGCCTTTTAATATATGAATTGCACTTTCATGGAGAAGTGGAAAAGAATTCTTCCTCCGTAAGCTGTGCATCATAAGTGGCAACTAAAACACCAGGAGCAAGGGGCTAGTAACCCCTTCACCTGTATAAATTATTAAATTTAAGAAAAGAAAACAGTTTTGTTTTTCTGTCACCTTGCCTTGGTGGGATATGGCCAGTTTGTCGAAAAAAAAGCTCTAATAATGAATCCAAGTGTGAAAGTAGAATCAAGGTTTCAAAAGCTATTAATAATCTGCTCACTTGTCTCACTTCTCTTGTACAGAGATCATATAGTGTTGCAGATAGTAAGAGTAAATTCAACATATTAATAGGAAAAATGCCTTAAAAACACTGTTAGTGCATGTCAAAAAACAATTTAAAAAATTTGTGTAATTTATATATTTTTTTTTTTAACAAAATTCAGATAGTATTGAGTTTACTACTGGTGGGGAAAGTAGGAAGATGTGATGAGGGAAAGCCAGAATAAATTTCATCAGACAGGACTACTACATCTGAAGGTTGAATATTTCTTAAAAAATAAAATGTATTCCTTTACTTATTTTGCAAGTTTATAATTTGTTTGCCATTGTTGAACCATACTCACAGGTTTAGGGTTTCTGTTTATGATTCATTGCTGTATGAGAAGGTAAAAGTGCAGAAAAAACTGATGTCGCTGACTTCCCTCCATTCTTTGGTCTGTAAATATAAACTCAAATGATCAAATCTATTTTTCCTGTTTTTATGTGCAGGTTTATAATTAGCATTGCATTTTTGAAGGTGCAGGATTCAAATATAATCCAATACAAAGTGGGAGTTATCATAGTTGCTCTTTGCTGATGATGCAGTTCTGTTGGGAGTTTCTGAAGAGATACTGCAAAGGTTACCTTGGTGGAGGACTTTTGGAGAGTATATGTAAGAAGGAAATTGAATCTAAACATTGGAAAGAGCAACGTGGTGAGAGTAACAAAAAAGTCTAGGCAATGAAAGGTTGTATATCAGGTTGGTGGGAGGAAGTATGAAGGGAATGTATTCAAATGTTTGGGAATGAGCATGTAAGCAAATGTATCTGTGAAAGATGAGGTGAACCTTAGAATGAGGGAAAATGGTAGGTGGTGTGTTGAAGCATCTGAGGCAAAAACATCAATGTACCAGCACTTATATGGGTATAAAGCATGGACTTCTAAAATTACAGCAAGGAGGAGGCTAGAGGAAGCAGCAATGTCATGTTTGAGAGCAATATCAGTGTTGGGTCTGAATATAATGCAAGGAATTTGGAGCTCTTGTACAAGATACTTGGAGGGTGTATAAATCTGTAGTGGAAGGAAGGTGGGGTAGGGATTGTCCTAGGAAAGATTGGAGGGAGAGGATAAAGGATGTTTTGTGTGCGAGAGGCTTAGATTTCCAACAAATGTGCATCAGCATATTAGATAGGAGAAAGTGGAGGCAAATAATTTTTATGATGATGTGCTGTTGGAGTATGAGCAAAATAACATTAATAAAGGGATTCAGTGAAACCGGTTAGCCAGATTTGAGTCCTGGAGATGGGAAGTATGGTGCCTTTGTTCTGAAGGAGGGGTGGAGATGTGTTGCAGTTTTTGAACTGTAGTATCAGCACTCCTCTGGCAAGACAGTGATGGAGTGATGGTGAAATTGTTTCTTCTTTTTTGGGTCACCCTGCCTTGTTGGGAAACAGCCGATGTGTTAACCCTTTCAGGGTCCAAGGCCCAAATCTGGAGTCACGCACCAGTGTCCAAGAATTTAAAAAAAAAAAATTTGTTATTTTTTCTTATGAAATCGTAGAGAATCTTTTTGTGAAGGTAATAAAACAAAAAGTACGAGATTTGGTGGAAAATTGACAAAATTATGCTCTCGCGAATTTTGATGTGTCAGCGATGTTTACGAATCGGCGATTTTGCCGACTTTGACTCCCATTTTAGGCCAATTACATTATTCCAATCAACCAAATTCTTAGCTATTTCACTAGTATTACTTCTATTCTATCGATTGAGTACAAGAAATCGCCAAGTCAACTGTTTCAACTACAAAATAAAGTGATCGGAAATTGTTAATTTGGCCAATTTAACACAAAGTTCAAAATATTCCAATTTCAAAATAGGATCCAGAATGAACAATGTAGGCATTCCTGGCACTAAACTAACATTTCCTCTGTTCATTAGTTATGTTTTGAGGCTTTACAAATAAATTCCATTTTGATTTTTTATTCACATAATGAATTTTTATTCACACCAAAAAATAGAAGATTTACTGTTATGCAATACTGTAATAATTGTATAAATATCATCACCATATTTGTGAATGTATATTAGACCCACCAGCTGACGTGTATTAGACGTGTGAGGTCGTTTGTTTACTCTTGAATATCGGCAAAAATTTAACATTTGTGCTACTTTGAGCTCAGTTTCAAGCCATTTCCAGTACTAAAACCAATCAAAATCATCTCTATTTCTGTAATATGTCTTCCATTCTATCAAATGAGACCAAGAAATCGCAAATACAACTATAAAAAACATACGAAAAAACACTGCAAAGTTGCTGTTTTAATCAAAAAATCATGATTTCATTTTTTTTCTCTCATTATACACAGTGTGTTGCAGGATCTGTTTTATGTGGTGCACACATACCACATAGATGTATTCTCTCATATCTAGGCCCAAATGCACCACTCACAGTTTATCAGAGTGAGCTGAGCTCATGGCGTAGATCTACGGTTTGGACCCTGAACATAAAGCCGTAGATCTACGGGACGGACCCTGAAAGGGTTAAAAGAAAAATTTAGATCTTAGAAATTAGATGATGCCAAAGGTATAATTCAGAGGCCTGATGAGGATTTGTTGTATTTAGAAAGGATGGAACATGATTGAATGAATCCAGGGAGGAAGGAAGTATAGTTAGGGGTCATCCCACAAAGGGTTGGGAGGAAGGGAATAAAGTTTTTGAGTGCTAGGGTCTTTATGGAAGAATGTTAGATTGAAGTAGGAGTCTGTCAAAGTATTGGTATTGGTGGGTATCACCTAATTTTGTTGGAATCGGTATCGGCCTTAAACTGAGTATATTGGGGGATATAGGGTAATTTTGATGATGGTGTGGTTGGTATCGACTAATATTAATGGTATTAGTATTGACCTATATCTTGAATATTGGTACTGGTAAAATTTTTGGTATCATCCCATCCCTAGACTGGAGTGAGTGAAGACTAATGGATTTATGGCCTGACTTACTGCTGGTGTGAGTAGGGTGAAATATAGGAAGGGATTCAGGGGAGCCTGGTTTGCTGGACTTGGCCCTGGAGGTGGGAAGTAGTATCTGGTAAGACAGCTGTTACATGATTAATGTTGAATGTGCTTCCTTTTTTTAAGTCACCTTACCTCGATAGGAGACAGCTGTTGTGTTAAAAAATTAATTATTCTCTAGCTCTCAGAAACATTATTTTATTCAAGCCTGGTTGGTACAAGGTTACTTCTCTTTCTTTCATGATTTATTCATTAGTAAAAATATTATTAGCCCTCATATTTCCTGTCTAGTGGTTTGGTAAAAGCTATATAATCTACTATTATATTTTATGCATCTGTTTTGGAATGTGTAATAATGGGCACTTTTTACCCTTTAATTTTTGTATTATAAAATTGTGGCTTCTTATTGGATTCTGCAAATATAAACAAAATTATATTCTTTATTGCTTCTTTCAGGTGGAAATTGGAGGTCCCGAACTTACTAGCATCACCGATGAACACCAGAGAACTCTGAAACTAGCACTTCCTAAGACTGCAACATACCCATATGGCCTTAGCTTTACATCCTCAGACTATGGCATGAGTGGGACTCCACCTCATGATCCCGAGTACCCTCAGTTCAAGAATGAGTATCCCAGTAATGTCAAGTAAGTAAGAGGAGGCACTTATTACACAACCTAAGTGGAATGCTTTGCAAGTTTAAAATATTAATGTCTCAATCACATAAAACTGTTTATTTTTTAAAACCTATGATTTCTGCATATAGATATAAATACAGATTTCCCTCTCTTCATGTGGATTCACTTTATTCATATCTGCTATTGTGATATCCCATTTCTAATTATATTTATGCAGTTTAAATTTGATATACTATATACAGTAGGTTCACTCAACTTTTTATGAGACAAGCACACAAACACACTGGAGGGATTTGGTATGCTCCTAGTGGGTTATAGACTAGCCCATTTTAAAACTTTTTTTACTCTTGTGAATTTTGCTGTATCTATCATATTTTCTTTTTATTAATTCTTGAATGAGAGTCCAAAGAGTCATTATTCCAATTTACAAGCTATTGGGAACCACCCACTCCCAAATGCGAAAGTACACAGTTACAGATCTCGCTTCCCCCTTTGAAGGAGTTAGGGCTCTCTGATTGGTTACTTGAGGATGACATTGACTTCCTCTATTGATTAGGGGCAGTTGCAACAATTTCATGGGTCTGGTTTGGGCTTTGGAATCCTTCCAGACAAGGGACCATAAATGGTCCTTTACTCAATAAAGGGTATTAAGAGAGGTTCCTTGATGTCAGTAAAGGGGCTCTTGATTCAAGGAATTGAACCTGCTCTTCCCTTTCTTGGGTTGAATCTGAATGCCTCCCTTTCCCCTTGGTACTGTATGACTATAGTTTAGTGCTCCTTCTTGAATATAATAATAATAATGCAGTGAAACCTCTCATTAATGGATTTCAGCAGTTTTGGATGAAATATTAGCTGGACAGACACTAACGATCAGACAATATTGACAAAAGTCCATATTTCTTCATTTTGTCTGTAGTGATACTGTCTGGTTGTTTTCTGATGTATAGGGCCAAGTCTGCTAACTCCAACATTTGTCCAGTATGGGCCAATGCAGCCACATCCAAGACCTGTCTGTTTTCAGTGTCCCCTGAGTCATAGACCATCTGCACCAGTTTTTGGTGTGTACTCACTTGCACATACTTTACACGCATCATTCAGTCTCTAATTTACCCTGGATTTAGAGCATTGTGTGTGACTGTTAACACGCTAAGTGTTCTGCAGTTAACAACGGCTTCTGAAGCAAGTGGTGGTGTCCAGAGAAAATGTGGTTCTTAGCCATCTGCATCTTTTCAGCCATTTGCATTTTAGCCATCTACATCTTCTCAGCCATCTACATCTCAGTCATTTACATCATCTCAACCATCTACATCATCTCAGCCTCCTACATCTTCTCAGCCCTCTCTACATTATTTTTACTAGCAGAGCTTTACACCTTCTCTGACTCAGAATAAAGGTTATTCTACATTACCACTAGAGTTCACAGCAGTTTACACCTTGTCTCTCCACCGCAAAAGGGTAAGTAAAATTACTGTATATTAAATAGAGTACTGTACAATTAATCTACAGTACTGTATGTAGTACTACAGGCTACAATACCTGTATTCTTAGTCTTCTGCATCAGATGACCAAGTTCACTACTACAGAAGACAACCAGAGGATCATGAAATATTAATTTAATAATTCAGGAGTTGCAGGCAGTTGGCAACCTCCCCCCCCCCATCTCCATCCCCATTCCTTCAGTCCTTTAATGAAAGATTTTACTGTATATGCAGTTGGGTAGGTTCACATAATGTACTGAAGACTGTTATGTGGAATTCAGTGTTCATGGCTTAATTGAGTTGAGTTCAGCTGCCATGGGCCTGGAATTTATCTACTGTATAAAGCAACAAACTGGCCATATCCCACCAAAGCAAAAGCAAGGGATACCTGCATTATATACTTATTCAACTCTTGAGTTATTTTAACACACTGCCCATTTCTCACAGAAGCAGCACAACACAAAGCAGGAAACAGATTCACCATACTCATTCTATACTTGTCTTCCAGAAGTGTATAGGCAACACAGTTTAAATTGCCATCTGAACTGTACTATTCTCACCCATCCTGTGTAGGGTGGGGTAGCCCTATGCCTCTACATATCTAGCTATCATCTCATATACCTTCCACTGTTGTAACTCTTAAAAAATATCTGTAGCTATATTATTTTCTTTAGTAGTCATGTTATTTATTTGTTTTTATTATTAATATAAGTAAACCTTGTTTGCTAGTGTTTATATACATTGATGAGAAAGGTACAAAAAGTGAGAAGTTTGTGAAACATATTACAGTACACTACAATACTGTGATGTAAGTGCTCTCTTGGACTTTAGCTGACTGCAGGATGCATTTGTCACTTAAACAGTTACTCAGTTATCCATTTTATTGTTAAACTAGTAATTGAACAGGTAAACATGACAAATATATATTATTCAGGACTTGGAAATTTTCTGAAATCTAAACAAGCTTGGGTTTACCCATTACATGTGTGAATGTCAAAGTGGAGAAGTGTAGAAAGCTACACAGTTTGCCCTCCACTCAAAAGTTAGGTCATGGTAAGCTGTTGGTTTTAATTTGAATTCATTGTGTGGTTTATATTCATGCTCTCCCACTTCTGTTACATGACATTTATCCTCTTTAAATTCTATCACTTCATTTGTATGTTGTTCTGAGCCTTATTACCGAGATTCATTGTGGATAAGTGTAAGGTACTAGTCCTTGGTAATGAAAATAACCCTTGAAGCTATAAACTAGGTGAAGTAGAGCTTGATCATACAGAATATGAAAAAGACTTGGGAGTCATGGTAAGCAGAAATCTAAAGCCAAGACAGCAGTGCCTAAGTGTGCGCAACAAGGCTAACAGATTACTTGGATTTGTCTCAAGAAGTATTAGTAACAGAAGTCCAAAAGTTATTTTACAGCTCTATACCTCGCTAGTGAGGCCTCATTTGGATTATGCCACTCAGTTTTGGTCTCCTTACTACAGGATGGATATAGATTCATTGGAAAACATACAGAGAAGGATGACTAAAATGATTAACTGTGTAAGGAATCTCCCGTATGAAGATAGACTTAAACCCTTAAATCTCCACTCTCTGGAGAGACTTAGAATGAGGGGAGATATCATTGAAGTGTATAAGTGGATGACGGGCATAAACAAAGGAGATATTAATAAAGTACTGAGGGTGTCGAACCAGGTAAGAACCAGAAATAATGGATTTAAGTTGGATAAATTTAGATTTAGAAAGGACATGGGTAAGTACTGGTTCTCTAACAGTTGTGGATGCGTGGAACAATCTTCCCAGTAGGGTGATAGAGGCTAGGACCTTGGGTAGCTTTAAAAAGAGATTGGACAAATATAAGAGTGGGAGGGGCTGGGTTTGACTGGTGTCATTGGGTATGGGAGTTAATTCTTGGGTAACTTTGGGTAGAGGTCATTTTGATGAGGACCTGCCTTGCATAGGCCAGTAGGCCTTCTGCAGTGTTCCTCCATTCTTATGTTCTTATACACAATTATTATTTCTAGTCTTGCATATGATAGTATCTTTGCATCATCAGCAAACACTTTTTTTTATACACATCAATCTCCCACCAATTTAAGGTGGTCCATGAAAGGATAACAGTCTCTTATCATTCATTCAATAGCTCTCTTGCCAGAATTGTGTAGACATAATTCAAATGACTCTCCAAACTACACCATCTTTTCCTCTCCCTCAGAGAGCAGGCTCCACTGTACTTCCCACCTCTAAGACTCAAGTTCACCTAACCTGTTTTCTTAAATACCTTAATGAATATTACCTTGCTCACACTCCAATAGGAGTGTGAGCAAGGTAATATTATAATTTTTATTCCTTCTGAGAAGTCATGTGTGTGATTGACAGTTATTGTTGATGTGTCTAGGGGTGAATGTGTATTTGCCATGCTTGCTTTGACCTTTAGGCCATCAGGTGGTCAATAGACCTTCAGGGTAGGCTCATGTTGTCAGAGTAATGGATGTTGTTATTAAAAGACAGGTTGCCTAAGTCAGAGTTAATACGTAGTCTAGGTCTGAACCTCTCAGTATACAGTCTTCCACCAATATGTGAATTGTGACACAGTAGTGCTATTTACAGTATATGCATTTTTTGTGATGGTACTAATACATGTGTATTTGTCTCACAGTGACTCAATTTTTTTTCAGGACTGAGTATGATTGGTCAGATAGTCCTGGAATAACTCCCTACAAGTTAGTCGATCCAAGTGGAGTGCGGATGAAATTTGGACGCACAGGCAGCACTGACTCTGACATCTCCATTACACCAGCATCTACGCACACAGTCAGAGTTAAAATCGAGTTCGTAACAGTTAGTTTGTAGTTTTTTAATCTTAGCAATTAAAAACTGTATTGCTTGTTTCTGTCTAGCCAATTTCTTTACCTACCTTAAAGAAGGTACCATATTATGTTTGTTTTGACTCCAGAATTCCTCATTAAAATGGGAATAATGATGATATGCTTGCATCATCTTTTATTCTATAGCTACTGCTGTAAGTGCTGCTGTTCTTCCTGTACTTATTTCTGCTCCAGCTATGGAATTTGTTCAAGCTGTTGCTTCAGTTGCATAAGGCTATAACCACTGCTGTGTTCCTACTCTTGTTCCAGCATCTGCTTCTGTTGCTTCATATCTGATATAACTTCTGTTATTCCTGCTCTGTACCTGTTTGCTCTAGCATCTTTTCTAGCTTCTACTTCCATTATATAATAGCTGCTGTTACTGGTACATCTGCTTCTGTTCCAGCTTTTCTACTGTTTCAGCTTCTGCTATTGTTGCAAAATAGCTGATGTAATTGCTACTATTTCTGCCCCCCCCCTCCCTTTTTTTGATTTGGCACCTGTTCCCGATTTTACTTATGTTTCTACTCCAATTGTTATTCCATAATTTTACAGTAATTCATTATCTTGATAATTTTAATTATCTTTTGACCTTTGTTTTTATCATTTTTCTTTCTCTTCTGCCTTCTTTCATTCCTTTTTTCCACTGCCTTGTCTTTTCTTCTATCTCCTACATCTTATTTTTCTCATTGATTCTCCTTCTGTTGACACTGATAATGGAGAGTTACACATTATAAGTCACTCCTACTCTGCTTGATTTGACTAACAGTTGAGTCTTCCTCTTGGTAAAGAATAAAAAGGCTCAGTGTCACAACTGAGACAGTACACAAATAACCTGCACGCTGAAACAAACTTCTGATGACATTTTAGTTTGAAATGGCGTCATAAGTTTCTTTTTCCTATGTGCAGGTTATTTGAGTATTCCTGTTGGTGTCTGACATTTGTACACCCATTCTCCTCCTCCTCTCTTGCCTGGAAACATTGAGAATTCATCATCTCTACACTCAGGGTTGTCACATCACACATCTTTATCTTGTGGGAAGATTTTTGAATATCACTGTTACTGAACTTATGTGATATTGCATATATATGTAGGGCCCACATGACCATGGAGAGTGAAGTATGTGGTTCTTGCATGTACTACACTGCTAGCATGTATTGGAGATTCTTTCCACTCATTTGGAGTGATTTTGGGTGATGTCTCTCAACTGGAGAAATTAATATAGATTAGTGCACTGTAAGATTGAAATATGTAGATAACAGGAGTAGTTTGGGATATTGGCAGTTTGGAGGGACTTCTAAACTGTCGTATCTGAGTGCCTCTGCAAAGACAGTGATTATGTATGAGTGAGGTGAAAGTGTTGAATGATGAAAGTATTTTCTTTTTGGGGATTTTCTTTCTTTTTGAGTCACCCTGCCCCGGTGAGAGACGGCCAACGTGTTGGAAAAAAAAAGTGACGTGTCTATACTGGAAATTTTCAGTTTTAGTCTTATTTTCCTATATATTGTTCTCCTTTGGTGTACAATATCACAGTTGATTTCTAAGCTAAATTCTGTAAAATGCATTATTTTGATCTGCATTGCAGTCAAAAGCCTAATGGATGTAGATATTATGATTTTACTCCAGAAGAATTTTATACTGTGTATGGAATATTGTTTAATGGCTTACTTATGTGATATATGTGTAGTTCTTTTAGCAGGGTTAGATAATGTACAAAAGCATCTCTTGTACACATGTCTCAGCAATATCACAAATGTCATGTGGCAGTCGTGTGTGTGCGTGTTGGTAAAATTTTGTCAGGATTTGGGGAGATTTTTTTGAAGAAAAGTTAAAAAGTTGCCAAAGTGGAATACACTATATTTGTGGATTGGCATTCATAAGAAATTTATGGTTTGTAAGTACAGATCATATTAACTTTCATTTATGAGATATGGTATAATCATCTGGGCCAATAAAATTAAAAAAATTTTGATA
>NC_091375.1:9113249-9125122 GCF_038502225.1 Cherax quadricarinatus
CAGTGGTCGGAGTTCGTGCACAATAAATTGTTTTCTGTCAACCCACATTAAGGTTTCTGGTCATCTTCTTTCCACCACTGTTATATTTGGGAGACTGCACTCTCTTACCTGCATATTGGCTACATGCACCTCACTCATGGATGTTATATATCATGGAAAAATGCCCAGCACTGCTCTGTGAGGATTGTCAGGCTGCTTTGTCAGTTCTTCATATAATGGTAGACAAAATGTTAGGTGAAAGAGCACAGACTCAACTAATGTAAGATTTTATTGTGGCAATGTTTCACTCTCCAGGAGCTTTGTCAAAACTCCTGGAGACAGCTGCCACAATCAAAATGTCACATTGAATTACATCTCTAATCCTTTTACCTAACAGTTCTCTATATCTTTATAGACTATACCATCTATCAGCAAGTACCAGAATTCAATTGTTGTATCCAGTGCCCCAACACACTGACTCTGCATGTCCTCCTCATTGAATGTCCCATCTTTGATGCAGACACACTTTCTTGGCCTTTCAAGCAGAGACTGTTTTATTGCACTAACTGTGATTTTACTTTTTTGCAGTCTACCCTACCTCACTAATCCCTACACTTGTGCATTCCTTCCCTTTACTCTCATCACCTTTGCACATTTCTCCTCACACACATCCCAATCTGCAGCATTGTATGACCCTTTTGGGTTTAGCACTTAATTTGATTATCATTTTTATTATTGCTCCCTCGGTTGCCTTCAGTAATTGGAAAATGGTCTCTTTACAGCATTCTTAAGGCTGAAATAACACACTGGTCCATTCATTGGATAGCTGTAAGATGGCAAGATCATCATTGATATTAGAGCTTATGTCAAACCTATGGCACTAATTTATTTAACCTATGCAAGTATTTGGCCACATTAAGTGTATACTGATTTCTGGCAATAAAAGAAGTACGTGTGTGAATTAGTAGTAGGTTGATAGACAGCAACTACCCAGGGAGGTACTACCATCCTGCCAAGTTAGTGTAAAATGGAAGCCTGTAATTGTTTTACATGATGATAGGATTACTGGTGTCTTGTTTTTTTTTTTTTTTCTCTCTCTCTCTCTCTCATAAACATGCAAGATGTCAGGTACCTCTTGCTACTTCCACTTACACTTGGGTCACACTACACATGCATGTACAAGCATATATATATATATACACACCCCTCTGGGTTTTCCTCTATTTTGTTATTAGTTCTTGTTCTTGTTTATTTCCTCTTATTTCCATGGGGAAGTGGAACAGAATTCTTCCTCTGTAAGCCGTGCGTGTCGTAAGAGGCGACCAACATGCCGGGAGCAAGGGGCTAGTAACCCCTTCTCCTGTATATATTACTGAAGTGAAAAAGAGAAACTTAGTTTTTCTTTTTTTGGGCCATCCTGCTTTGGTGGGATAAGGGCAGTTTGTTGAAAAAAGAAAGAAAGAAATTGAGATTTTAAGCATTTCAAGGAGATGCAAATTTAGGTGTCTAAAAATTATCTGAATTTGGAATGTAGCATAAATGCTGAGTGAAATGTGTAATTCACCTAAGAATATGAAAAGTAGAATGACACATGCACTACATATGCTGTACACACTACAGTTGAAGCATCTTATGGTACATTACACAGTTTTAAGTAAGCAAGGGATAATGGTAAAAGTAACTAAGATGAGGATTAATTAAGTATTTGAGGAACAGAAGGCTGAGGAGTAGAACTACAGCATAAATGTTCATGTAGTCTTCACAGGAATAATGAAAAAGCATTTAAATGAGAGACTGCATGCAGTTATGTTTTCAACATGTACTTAAATTCATCAGTATTTATGATGTATGTTGTATTTTTCTTTGAAATATTAGGCTATCTTAGCTATGAATCAAAGGTTATTTTGATAGTACCGTGGACCTCAGCAATGATGGCATTACCTAACATTAAATCCGGCTAGTGATACATTTTAGCGCAAAAATTTTGCCTCGGCCTGCAAGCTAAAAACTCGCAACGATTCGTTTGAGATCGTACCGTGTGGCCTGAGCGCACCTCCACTTGTCCCGTGGGTGCCAGTGCATAAACCAGCCACCGCAGTTGCATCCAAGCATACAATCAGAACATTTCATATTATCACAGCGTTTTTAGTGATTTTACCCTGCAAAATAAGTCACTATGGGCCCCAAGAAAGCTTCTAGTGCCAACCCCCTACAGCAAAAAGGGTGAGAATTAATATGGATATGAAGAAAGAGATAATTGCTAAGTATGAAAGTGGAATGCGTGTCTCCAGCTGGCCAGGTTGTATACTGAAACCTCAACCATTGCTACTATTGGCTTGGCCAAGAAAAGCGGCAATCAGGAAGTTGTTCTTGCCAGAGGTGCAACTTTGTTTTCGAATAAGAGATTGCAAGTGATAGAAGATGTTGAGAGATTACTTATTGGTGTGGATAAACTAAAAACAGATATCGAGGATAGCATCTCCTAAGCGATCATATGTGAAAAGGCTAGGAAGTTGCATGAGGATTTAATTAGAAAAATGCCTGCAACTAGTGGTGATTTGAGTGAATTTAAGGCCAGCAAAGGTTGGTTTGAGAGATTTAAGAATCGTAGTGGCATACATAGTGTGATAAGGCATGGTGAGGCTGCCAGTTCGAAGCACAGGCGGCTGAAAAATATGTGCAGGAATTCAAGGAGTACATAGACAGTGAAGGACTGAAACCTGAACAAGTGTTTAATTGTGTGAAACAGGCCTGTTTTGGAAGAAAATGCCAAGCAGGACCTACATTACTCAGGAGGAAAAGGCACTCCCAGGACATAAGCCTATGAAAGACAGGCTTACTCTCTTGATGTGTGCTAATGCTAGTGGTGATTGCAAAGTGAAACCTTTATTGGTGTATCACTCTGAAACTCCCAGAGTGTTCAGGAGAAACAATGTCCTCAAGGCTAATTTGTGTGTGCTGTGGAGGGCAAACAGTAAGGCATGGGTCACTAGAGACCTTTTCTTTGACTGGTTACACCATGCATTTGCCCCCCCACTGTGAAAAATTACCTAATGGAAAAGAAATTGGACCTTAAGTGCCTCCTGGTATTAGACAATGCTCCTGCTCATCCTTCAGACGTGGCAGAGCGACTTTCTGGGGACATGAGCTTCAAGGTCAGGTTTTTGCCTCCTAATACCACTCCTCTCCTGCAGCCCATGGACCAGCTGGTCATTGCAAACTTCAAAAAAAACTACACAAAAGCTATGTTTGAAAGGTGCTTTGTAGTGACCACAGAAACTCAGTTGACTCTAAGAGAGTTTTGGAGAGATCACTTTAGCATCTTCAATTGTGTAAACATTATAGGTAAGGGTTAGGAGGAAGTGACTAAGAGGACCTTGAACTCTTCTTGGAAGAAACTGTGGCCAGAATGTGTAGACAAAAGGGATTTTGAAGGATTTGAGGCTAACCCTGTGAAGTGTATGCCAGTTGTGGAATCAATTCTGGCATTGGGGAAGTCCTTGGGGTTGGAGGTTAGTGGGGAGGATGTAGAAGAGTTGGTGGAAGAGAACAATTAAGAACTAACCACTGATGAACTGCAAGATCATCTTCAACAGCAAGAGGCTAGACCTGAGGAAACTGCTCCGGAGGAGGGGATAGAGAAATTGAGGAAGTTGCCTACTTCAAAGATTAAGGAAATATGTGCAAAGTGGCTTGAAGTCCAAACCTTTTTTGATGAAAATCACCCTCGCACAACTATTGCAAGCCATACTGGTGACTATTACACTGACAATGTTGTGACCCACTTTAGGAAAGTCATAAAGGAACCGGAGGTACAGGCCTCTGTGGACAGATATGTTGTGCGACAGAGGTCCAGTGACTCTGAAGCTGGTCCTAGTGGCATTAAAAGAAGAAGGGAAGTAACCCCGGAGAAGGACTTGCTACCTCAAGTCCTAATGGAAGGGGATTCCCCTTCTAAACATTAACAACATCCACACACTCCCCTCCTCCCATCCCATCAATCATCACCAGATCTTCAGTAAAGGTAAGTGTCTGTTTGTGTGTATTAAAATTAATATTTCATGTGGTAAAAAATATATTTTCATACTTTGGGGTGTCAGGAACGGATTAATTTGATTTCCATTATTTCTTATGGGGAAAATTAATTCAGCTAACGATAATTTAAACTAACGATGCGCTTTCAGGAGCAGTTAATATCGTTAGCTGAGGGTCCACTGTATAGCATTTTGCCTTAGATGTAGCTCTGTTGGTTCAGTAAGGGACTTAAATGATGTAACTTACTCGCAAACCAGTTAACAAGCTTTATCTGTTGACTATGTAGGATTGGCTGTATGTTGTCTCCAGTGATATCATCAACGTTAGTCATTCTCGTCCACACCACCTGTTTGAACAAATGTAGTCCTTCTCATAATTTCTGTCTTAAAAGCTACTTGAGAGAATGTAATGGATGTTAGTACATGTTACCTTTTGTCCTAAGCAAGTATTTTTTTTTCTTTTGCAGGCCCGAAAATTCAGAGCTAAAAATACATAATGAGTCTGTATATGACTTCCATGAGGATGGTGACAGTGACGAGAATGAATCTTCTGGCCTCATGATAGATGAAACTCCACGCCCGCAAGGGAGTTGCATATCAACCCCAAGACCCTTTGAAGATCAAGCTTAGGTTGTGAGTGTTATGGATTTTAGCAACATATTGGTTAGAAGAACCTGTTTGGGCTGTCAAGTCATAGAGAATAGGTGTTTTCTAAGGCTGTGTGCTCTATAAGAGCTGCTGCCATACTTAGCTCCTCCGACAGTAGGTAATCGCACTGAAAGGCATCTTTGTACCTTGCATATGCATATAACTGCTTATGACATTAAAGCCTTAATTTCTATATCTTTTGGAATGGCTCTAGTTGCAGACATTAGCTTGTGAGCATTGTAGCTAACAAAGGACACTTGCATTTACTCATGCATTTATGCTTGCTTGTTTTGATGGGATCATGCTCCGGCTCTTAGGCTTGGCCTCTTGTGACAAATTCCTGTCAATCCACTCCCATTGATAGCACTGCTGTCAGGGAGCTCAGCACTTTGATAACCACTGCAATGTTCTTATTATTGCTGTCTGTTTGCTTCTCATCATTCTCTCTCAGTCCAACAGGAGTGTTAGTGGTGTCTTTACCTCAGTACAGTTTTCATCTGTAAACTTGTTCTTTACATGCCTCATTTACTTGGGTATCACATTTTATTATGAGGTGTTTCTGTGGTGTAGCTTTCTCTTGTGATGTATGATAAAATCCTCTTAATTTCTACATCTGTGAGGAAGAGAAATTTGTAACAGTTCTGTGGTTTCATCATTTTATAGGCTATATATAAATACATAAATGTTGGTGGTGAAACTATACAAGGAAATTTCACTTACTTTCATACAATTAAGCATAGTTACACTTACATTTTTTTAACACATTGATCTTTCTCACCAAGGCAGGGTGACCCAAAAGAAGCTTTTCTTATTTATACATTTAGTAATTTATACAGAAGACAGGGTTACTTGCCCCTTGCTCTTGGCAATTTAATCTCTTCTTATGATGCGCATGGCTTACGGAGGAAGGATTCTTCTCCACTTCCACATTAACCCTGTGAGGCTCCAGACCCTGATCTGAGAATTGTTTTCCATGTTCCAAGAATTTTCAATAAAAAAAAAAATTCTTTTTGAAATGATAGAGAATCTTTTCTGAATGTAACAAAGCCAAAAGTATGAAATTTGATGAAAAACTTATGGAATTACACTCTTGCAAATTTAGCAGTCTTGACAATACAGTGGACCCCCACTTTCGATCACCTCCCAATCGACCAATTATGTAAGTGTATTTATGTAAGTGCGTTTATTTGCGTGTATGTTTGGGGGTCTGAAATGGACTAATCTAATTCACAATATTCCTTATGGGAACAAATTCAGTCAGTACTGGCACCTGAACATACTTCTCTTCTGGAATGAAAAAATATCGTTAACCTGGGGTCCACTGTATTTGCACATTGGCGATTTCCCCCACTTAAGTTCTATTTTAGCCAATTCCATTGTTCCAGTTGACCAAACTCATAGCTGTTTTACAAATATTCCTTCCACTTTATTGATTAAGTACAAGAAACTGCCCATTTACCTATTTCAGCTACTAAATAAAGTGACCAGAAATTGGTAATTTGTCAATTTCTACACAAAATAAAAACTGTCAGTTTCAAAATAGGGTCCAGAATAAACAGTGTAGATATTCCTGGCACTATAATATTTCCTTTGTTAATTAGTTACATCCCCCAGGCTTTGCCTATGTTACACTTGCTTTCCATTTTAAATTTTTATTCACACAAAAAAAAATAGAAGATTTACCGGTATGCAGACTACCGCATTATTGAAATAACTTTATAAATAGTGTCAGCACATTCATGAACGCATATTAGAGTGACCAGTTGGACATGTATTGGATGAGTGATGCAATTTGTGTCCTCTGAAATATTGGCAAAAAATTGAACATTTCCCCTACTTTGAGTTCAATTTCAAGCTACTTTCAGCCCTGAAACCAATCAAAATCATGTCTATTTCTGTATTATATTTTCATTTCTGCCAAGTAATACCAAGAAACAGAGAATACAACCATAAAACCAAATACACAGCCACAGTTTTTTCCCATCATGCATTGCGTGAGCGTGTTAGATAGGAGTGAATGGAGACGAATGGTACTTGGGACCTGACGATCTATTGGAGTGTGAGCAGGGTAATATTTAGTGAAGGGATTCAGGGAAACCGGTTATTTTCATATAGTCGGACTTGAGTCCTGGAAATGGGAAGTACAATGCACTGTAAAGGAGAGGTTTGGGATACTGGCAGTTTGGAGGGATATATTGTGTATCTTTATACGTATATTCTTCTAAACTGTTGTATTCTGAGCACCTCTGCAAAAACAGTGATAATGTGTGAGTGTGGTGAAAGTGTTGAATGATGATGAAAGTATTTTCTTTTGGGGGATTTTCTTTCTTTTTGGGTCACCCTGCCTCGGTGGGAGGGACGGCCAACTTGTTGAAAATCCCTAGGTACCTTCCCCTCTTTCATACAGTTATTAAACAAAAGTACCAACCACTCCAACACTATATCCCCTGCTTTTAACATTTCTGTCATGATCCCATCAGTTCCAGCTGCTTTACCCCCTTTCATTCTATGTAATGCCTCACGTACCTCCTCCACGAATACATTCTACTCTTCTTCACTCCTAAAAGATGGTATACCTCCCTGGCCAGTGCATGAAATTACCACCTCCCTTTCTTCCTCAACATTTAAAAGTTCCTCAAATTATTCTAGCCATCTACCTAATACCTCCATCTCCCCATCTACTAACTCCCCTACTCTGTTTTTAACAGCAAATCCATACGTTCCCTAGGCTTTCTTAACTTGTTTAACTCACTCCAAAAATTTTTTTCTTATTTTCATTAAAATTTCTTGACAGTGCCTCTCCCACTCTATCATCTGCTCTCCTTTTGCACTCTCTCACAACTCTTCACCTTTCTTTTACTCTCCATATACTCTGCTCTTCTTGTAACACTTCTGCTTTATAAAAACCTCTCATAGGCTAACTTTTTCTCTTTTATCACACCCTTTACTTCATCATTCCACCAGTCACTCCTCTTTCCTCCTGCACCCACCCTCCTATAACCACAAACTTCTGCCCCACATTCTAATACTGCATTTTTAAAACTATTCCAACCCTCTTCAACCCCCACTACTCATCTTTGCACTAGCCCACCTTTCTGCCAATAGTCGCTTATATCTCACCCGAACTTCCTCCTCCCTTAGTTCATACACTTTCACTTCCCTCCTACTTGTTGCCACCTTCCTCTTGTCCCGTCTACCTCTTACTCTAACTGTAGCTACAATTAAATAATGATCCGATATATCAGTTGCCCCTTTATAAACATGTACATCCTGGAGCCTACCCATTAAACTTTTATCCACCAATACATAATCTAACAAACTACTTTCATTCGTGCTACATCATACCTTGTATATTTATTTATCCTCTTTTTCATAAAATATGTATTACTTATTACCAAATCTCTTACTACACATAGCTCAATTAACCCGTAAAGCGTTCCAAGCAGATCTACGTTCACATGTGTAGTGCTACAAAGTAGATCTATGTATTTTTTACATATTTTCAAATATAACAAAAAAAGTAGATTAAGTTTTTTTACACATTTTCAAATGTAAAAAAAACAAAAGATCTACTTTTTTACATTCAAATGTTGAAAAACGTATATATACGTTTGGACCGTTACTAGGGTTAAAGGCTCCCCATTTACATTTACCCCTGGCACTTTTAAATTTACCTACTACTCCCTCCACAACATTTTTACCCTCTTTAGCATTGAGATCCCCAACCACAAGTGCTCTCACACTTGGTTCAAAACTCCCCACGCATTCACTCAACATTTCCCAAAATCTCTCTCTCTCTCTCTCTCTCTACACTTCTCTCTTCTCCAGGTGCATATACACTTATTATAACCCACTTTTCACATCCAACCTTTATTTTACTCTGCATAATCCTTGAATTAATACATTTATAGTCCCTCTTTTCCTGCCATATCTTATCCTTCAACATTATTGCTACTCCTTCTTTAGCTCTAACTCTATTTGAAACCCCTGACCTAATCCCATTTATTCCTCTCCACGAAACTCTCCCACCCCTTTCAGCTTTGTTTCACTTAAAGCCAGGACATCCAGCTTCTTCTCATTCATAACATCCACAATCATCTCTTTCTTATCATTTGCACAACATCCACGCACATTCAGACTTCCCACTTTGACAATTTTCTTCTTATTCTTTTTAGTAATCTTTACAGGAAAAGGGGTTACTAGCCCATTGTTCCCGGCATTTTAGTTGACTTTTACAACAGCGTGGCTTACGGAGGAAAGATTCTTATTCCACTTCCCCATGGATATAAAAGGAAAAGTAATAAGACCAAGAACTATTAAGATAAAATCAAAGAAAACTCAGGCGAGTGTAAATAAAGCGTGTACATGTATGTGTAGTGTGACCTAAGTGTAAGTAGAAGTAGTAAGACATACCTGTAATCTTGCATATTTATGAGACAGACAAAAGACACCAGCAATCCTACCATCATGTAAAACAATTACAGGCTTTTTGTTTTACACTCACTTCAAGCACGGTAGTACCTTCCTGAGGGTGGTTGCTGTCTACCAACCTACTTCCATTAATACATGTAGAGAGAGGGGAACAAAACAGAATGACTTAGAGAGTGTATAAATCTGTAGTGGAGGGAAGAGCGGGGAGTAGAGTCAGCCTAGTAAGGGGTTGGAGGAGGAGGGTAAAGGAGGTTTTTGTGTCACGAGGGCTTGGACTTCCAGCAAGCATGCGTGGCGTATTTGACAGGAGTGAATGGCGACAAGTGGTTTTTAATACTTGACGTGCTGTTGGAGTGTAAGCCAGTAACATTTATGAAGGGATTTGGGAAACCAGCAGGCCAGACTTGAGTTCTGGAGATGGGAAGTACAGTGTCTGCACTCTGAAGGAGGGGTGTTAATGTTGTAGTTTTTAACTGTGGTGTAAAGCACCCCTCCCCCTTTCAAGACACTGATGGAGTGAATGATGATGAAAGTTTTTTCTTTTTCTGGCCACCCAGCCTTGGTGGAATTAGCCGATGTGTTAATAAAAAAAAAAAAAATTGATTATACTCAAATGTTTACAAGTGGACTTATGAGCAGATGGATCTATGAAAGATGAGGTGAACTATATAATAGATGAGGAGCCAGGGGAGGGGAGGTGTATTGAAGTATCTGTAGAAAGATATTTTTATGTTGAGCATAAAAAACAAAATAGGGAATGTACCAGAGGTTAGTGGGACTAACTTCTTTGTGTGGGTGTAAAGCATGGTTTTTGAATGTTGTAACAGGAAGGATCAGTAAGGCAGTGGAAATGTTACGTTTGAGAACAATGTGAATATCAGTCAAAGGGTTAGGAGTGTAGAAATTTAAAGACAGTATCACCTAGGATATAATTCAAATGATTGAGGAGGGTTTGTTGAAGTAGTTTGGGCATTTAGAGAGGAGGGAGAGGGTTAGGATGACAAGGTTTATAAATCTGGGGTTGATGATGAAGGGGTGGGGGATTGTCCCAGGAATGGCTGGAAGGGGGGTAAGGAAAGGAACTTAGATTTTTAGGGACTTGATTATCCACCAGTCTTGCCAGTATACAATCTTGCAAGTCAGATAAACTAACAGTAAACTTTTCACACCAGTTGGCCTACCGTAGTAAATAATATAGTGATACTATAGTGTTCAGTGTGGTGGAGATAGAAAAAATTATAAAAATTTGAAATGAATTGATACAATGGATGATAATGAATGTACTGTTTGAGTGTGAGTGGAAGGTATCATTGATGAAGGATTCAGAGAAACCTGTTAGCCAAACTTGAATCCTGGCAGTGGGAAGGTCATTGCCTGCACCCTGGAGGAGTGAGGATATTGCAGTGAAAGGCCATTTGAATTTTGATGACAGCACACGTCTGGCAAGACAGTGATTGAGTGAATGATAGTGAATGTGTTTCCTTTCTTCGGTGGAAGACAGCTCGAGGTAAAAAAAATAATTGTTGATTACATTATCAACATTTAGAGATTAGAATATATATTTGACATGATCATTTTAACTTTGGCCATCAAAGAAAATTAACAGTAATATTTATTTTTTAGAAGAGATTAAGTGTCATAAGTTATTGTTCATTATTTTCTGTTAATTACTATTTCTTTTCTAGTAACTGGTGCCGATGTAGTGTGTGGGGAGACAGTAGATGTTGCTGAAGAAGTTGAAGTGGCTCCATCACACAACACAGCTCTAGCGGGATTGATGAATCCTCAGGGCCTCTGCATATGCTCCAGACTTCAATGAGGATTCTCCCGACGCATGGATGACTTGGAGTAAGTTTGTCCTGCCTCATTGTCACTTCTCTTTCAAAGGCACCACACACAATTATGTTTCATTATCATAATAATACAGTGATAGAAACAATTGAAGTTACCATAAAAAGGGCACTCCATCGACAGGTAACTTTTTGCAAAATTGAGGAAAACAACTTTTACAATAATTCGTTGTATGACTATCAGATAAACATTTTTGCTGTTCTGTTCCTTTTGGGAAGTCCTTATTTTTGAATAGGTGACTATGCAGTAGGACCCCACTCATACAGTGGGTTGGGTTCCTGACTCCCCACCAAGAAGCGAAAATCGCCAAAAAGTGGAACATAGCCTTTTTTTTTTACTTTCAGGTGCATATAAAAGCCTGATGTGTTACACTATCTCATATGATAGTGTAAACATGTCATTAACACAAAAATATTAAATATACTTACTGTACATAATAACTTTAAAGCATTTGAAACTATGGAAAATTGCCAGAGACATGCAGAGTGCACAAATTTTGTAAAGAAACTGAATCTCCAACAATAAAATGATGCTGGACGTCCTTCCCTAACTCAGCTGTTAAGCATATCAGGCCAAAAAATGTTAAAAAAAAACAGAACAAGTGCTAAACATAATGAACAATGGATATACAGCCTCTCCTCACTTAATGATGGAGTTCTGTTCCTAAGACCAAATCAGTAAACAAATTCCTTGTTAAGTGAAGTGTCCAGAGGAATTAGGTATTTCTTTTTTTCAACAAACTCGCCATATCCCACTGAGGCAGGGTAGCCCAAAAAGAAAAACGAAAGTTTCTCTTTTCTAAATTTAGTAATGTATACAGAAAGGGTTACTAACCCCTTTCTTCCGGCATTTTAGCCACCTCTTACCACATACATGACTTACAGAGAAAGAGTTCTGTTCCACTGTCCCATGGAGATAATTTTTTTTTTC
>NC_091375.1:9125222-9272722 GCF_038502225.1 Cherax quadricarinatus
TTAATGTATGCACTGCTTTACTTTTTGAGTTATTATAAAGTTATATGTTCATGAATATGTCTAGCATCTAATTCTATACCATGTAGCAGAATCCCTTATTGAAAAAAATTTTTGTACTTTCAAGTGATTTGTTGTCCAGGAGCTTCATGAATTCTGCATGTTAGCTTTTTCCTTGTAAATATATTTATATTCGTGGGGAGGGGAGGGCTAAACCTTTAAGGATCATATAGTGCCTTGGGAAATAGCAGGGATTTAGATTTGATTAAGGGATGGGGAGCACAGTTCCAATTCCTTAAATCAAGAGCCCCCTCACCAGAATCAAGGAACCTCCCTTCAGGGGTGCATTTTATAATAATCCTTATAATGAAAGGTGCCAAAATAAGGCTTGCTGATCTACAAATGTCAATTTGATACCAGCAGCCCCTCAAGAATGGTTCCTTGATCTAAGGAATTGGACCTGTGCACCAATTCATTGAATAATCTGAATGCCTTCCATTCCCCCAGGTGCTATATGACTTCCTGTGAGTTTAGCTCTTTCTCATGAGTGTAATAATGATTCCTGGCAGCAGTATGACCTTGCACATTAGGCTCTTGTTACGTGACTTGGCAAGGTATTCTTTTGACGCTAGTGTTTATTATACATTGACCAGTTGAGTAGTGCCAGCACTTTGGTGGTGTTGCTACTACAACATTGTAGGTGGGAGCATAAGCCACCTGTTTATCCACCTTGAGTTACCTTGTCATTTAAAATTTTATTAAGATGTGCAACAGTTAGGTAACTTTATTCTGAAGTTTTTTGCCTACACAGTAGGCTTCTGCAGGCAAAATGTTTTGGAATAAGTTACCCAACTGTTGCACATGTAACTTGTCAGTATTGTATACCATTATCATAATCAATATTTTAGTCTTGATTTGTAAATAACTCATTGATTCATTGGTAAAGGGAAACAGATGACTAAAATTGTGGAAAATTTTGATATGTCAGTTTAAATTTTACACTAAAGCTAGCCTAGCACCCTAATCTTGCAAAAAAAAAAAAATTCTAACATAGGATAACATGTGGTTCAATCCCCAGTACAGATGAAAACACTGGGCGTATTTCCTTAAACTGTCCAAACGTACATCTACGTTTTTTCAACATTTGAAAGTATGTAAAAAAATGTAGATCTTCTTTTTGTTTTTTTTACATTTGAAAACATGTAAAAAAAGTGATCTGCATTTTTTTTTTGTTATATATATTTGAAAATATGTAAAAAAAAACGTAGATTTACTTTTGGAGCACTACACATGTGACTATAGATCTGTTTGGACAGTTTAAGGGTTAATACACCTGGTATCCCTGTCCACCTAACAGCAAATAGGTACCTAGGTGTTGGCCGACTTGTGGGTCACATCCTGAGGCTTTGAAATGAACTAGGGTAGGATAGCTCAGTCTGTAAAAAAAAAAAAGAAAAATTAACCTCTTTCAGTCTGTATAACGTCTGATTTTGGAGCGAATTTACAGGTAGCACCTATTTATATATACAAAGATATGTCTGTATACAGTTTGTATACCAAGAGAAATATAAAAACATATGCAGTTTAATGTGATCCTTTATTGACAACGTTTTGCCCTTACAGTGAGCTTTTTCAAGTCAAACAGATCTACCTGGGGTGGAAGGTACGCGAGTATTTAAAGTCAGGTTCAGAATGTTGAGGTCAGGTGGAGAATGCTGCATCTACTGAGTGGGGTTATAGAGTCTAGAATCTTAGGAAGATTGGATAAGTTTGTGAGCAGACCTTCTGCAGTATTCTTCCATTCCTATGTGGGATAGCGATGAAGAAGTTTCTTGGCAAGTGGTTCAGCTATGTTATAGAAGCCATTGTTCTGGTTGAAATTGTTGGTTATAGAGATAAGCGATGATTCCAGGATTCTCGGTATTGGGTGTTGTCTTATCAATCACCAGAGAAGACAATACCGAAGAATCCTGGAATCATCGCTTATCTCTATAACCAACAATTTCAACCAGAACAATGGCTTCTATAACATAGCTGAACCACTTGCCAAGAAACTTCTTCATCGCTATCCCACATAAGAACATAGGAATGGAAGAACACTGCAGAAGGTCTGCTCACAAACTTATCCAATCTCCCTAAGATTCTAGACTCTATAACCCCACTCGGTAGATCATCAGATGCAGCATTCTCCACCTGACTATAAATACTAGCGTACCTTCCACCCCAGGTAGATCTGTTTGTGACTTGAAAAAGCCCACTGTGTGGGCGAAACGTTGTCAATAAACTGCATGTGTATTTATATTTCCATTGTGTCGGTATTTTATACCATTCATTTCCACTATATACCAAGAGCTGAGAGGGATGTAGAGTATACAATGAGAGCAACAGGTATGCACAAGGTTTTGTTGCTGATTGAAAACCTTATCTGAAATAGTTTAGTTTTTGTGATGAGTCAGTGCCTGATTTTGGTGGTGTGTGTCACATGTAGTAATGTGCAGCTTCGGTATCGAGTGTATACAGAAGCCATAGTACAGCTAGGTCTCGATTAGTTGGAATAATGAATCCCACGAAGTGGTCACATCATTGAGATTCACACTAATTTCTGTGCAGAGTTTGGAGAACCAGCATTAATTCACACCTGAATACATTATGTGACATCATTACATATTCTATCAATAATTTCACCTATCTTAACTTTTGCTGCGTTAACTAGAAATTACTTCAAAGTTAACAATTGGTCAAGGAAATAATGAAATTACCAGTAATAGTATCTAAAGCATTTTCTATACTTGTCAGTTTTCCTCTGTGTATCATCATAAATGTTTATTTGTACACTAGCAGTAACCCTTGTGGTTTAGTGCATCTTTTTGATTAAAGTGCACTAGTGGTAATATGGAGTACAAATTATCATTAGTACTCCATATCGTAAAACATAAATAGT
This sequence comes from Cherax quadricarinatus, assembly GCF_038502225.1. NCBI lineage: Eukaryota > Metazoa > Arthropoda > Malacostraca > Decapoda > Parastacidae > Cherax > Cherax quadricarinatus. Next base: position 9,128,161 of record NC_091375.1, read on the forward strand.
TGACTAATAGGGAAAGGGGGGATTGTCCAACCGTTAAATAATTGTGGAAAACATTAAAGAATTTTATACACAGTTTAAAGATTTTTTTTAAACATTTGGCTATGTCCTACCAAGGCAAGGTGATATAAAAAAAGGAACACTTGTCATCATTCACATTATCAGTCTTTGTAGATATGAGTGTAGCTGTCACTCTAAATAGTAAATATCCCAAACCCCTCCTTTAAAATATATACACTGTACTTCCCACCTCAAGGATTCAAATCCAGTTTCCCTGAATCCCTTTATAAAATATTACCCTGCTCACAGTTCATCAAATCCAAAAAAACCATTCATCTCCACTAATATCTAACACTTGGAGATGCCTGCTGTATGTCCAAGCCCCTTGAAAACAAAATCTCTTTTACCCCCTTCATCCTTTCCTAGGATGACTCCAAGACATAAATATTGAAAAGAAAGGAATTAAAAGTACAATTTAACTAGTGGATTTTATTAGTGATTTCAAAAGATTTATATAATTTACATTGTGTAATACTATATCTGTGCTTAGTTATGATTAGCGCTGTATAGCCCTTGTGGCTTAGCACTTCTTTTTGATTATAATAATAATTAGTTATGATTATTTTTGGAGTGACTATAGTACAATAATAATTACCTAAGGATAAAAAATGTCTTTATTATAGAGTAGAATATTCAACCCATCATGACTAATATACAATCTTTCCTCAATATTATTGAATTAATATTTGACACTTAAATTCAGCTTGTACTAGGGTAAGACCACCGAATAATATGGATGCCTTGATATTACTAGTCAAAAGTTCTTAATCCAAAGAATTGAAGCTACCTTCTCCTTTGGACTATTATTATTATAACCATAAACAAGAACTAAACCTCTCCTTTGAATATAATAATTATAGTCTCATCTTCAAAAATTGATCTACCAACTAAATTATTACTGAGATCAGTCAGTAAATTTCAAACTTATTTAAAAAGTCTGCACCTGCTGTATAAACAAATATTTTATACTTCTAATGAATATATGAACAATGTGTTCCACTTCAGCTATAGAAGATCCATACAGCTATATTAATAATCTGCTGTTTGAAGCTGATATATTTTGGGACCTTTCTTTAATAAATATCCCTGATGGTTCAGATTTGCAATAAAGTCTCCAAAGTCTGCAACCTGAATGTTTGCCTGCCGTGCTAACTGCTTCATCTCATCAGTGTTGTACAATGACTTGTAAGTCTTCTCCGACATCCTTTGAAGAACTGCCACAAACTTTTTCATCTATAAAATATGGATACATTAATTCTCTACAATAGTAATAACTCCTTTGATTTTAAAAGTTTTCATCCAATGAAATAGAGGTACTCTTCCCTGCCTCGGATCAAACCAGATTCTCTAAGAGCTATCGATTCAATGCTTCCCCTCTAATATAATACAATTAAATAATTTTTTTTACACACACTTGTGCCATCTCCCAACAAGGGTGTAAAAGAGAAAAAATAAATCTATTATACCCTTCAAGGAGAGTACGTACCTTCATACTCTTGATCTGATTAACTGAAGCTACTGTCCTTTGAATCAAACCTGATTACATCCCAGTCCCCAAATGTTGTATGACCACTATGGGTTGACCTCTTCTCCATGAATATAAAACACCTGGGTATCTTTATTCTACCAACCAGTGAGATTATCAGTTCAGTAGAGGTTAAACCATAGAACGGCTGGGGTTTGAATCCAAAGCTACTGAGTCATAATACTTCAGGCCACTGGCCTGGAGTTTTACGACTCGCTCACCATGGGTTCACTCCCTTCATTTTATGGTTTGCTTGGAATCGTGTTAGTACGATTTCATGAGTCAATAGAGGTTGTTTGAAGGTGGTGAAAGAAGATAATTTCAATACCTTCAAATAACCTGTAGTGAATTGATAAAGCCAGTGCTTAGAAAAACATCTACAGGTCCCCCTCAACATTCACGTTTTCAGCTTTCGCAGGCTTCACACATTCGCAAATTCCCAGCCGCCAAATCATATTCAAGTTTCCCTCCGATCCCCGCAACTGGCAGCCAGCCCTCCCACCACTCGGTGTGGTGAGTGTTTTGTTTGTTCATTATTTGCTATTAAACTACAGTATAAATAATGTAAACCCATTCATGACTGCATATTGGAATGGCTATTCGGACAGGTATTGGACGGTGACATCATGTGTTTACTCTTGAACACAGCAAAGAATCAAACATTTCTGCTACTGCTAGTAATAATAATAATAAATACGATATAATTGAAGAAGGAAGTTGTACAAAAATACGAGGGAGTGGTTGACACATGGTCAGTGTGGCTTTGTTTATGCTGGAGTGAGCATTAGTCTCCCTGCTCTTCCAAACATTTCACAATAATTCATTGTGTTTGGTGCTTGTAGATTGAGTGCGACTGGAGTGGATGAGGTAGCTGTTGAGGCAGTGGTATTTAATAACATACATGTTATTAATAATAATAATACATTTTATTAATTATATGTACTATTATTATTTATAACATATATGTTATTAAATTCAACTGCTGAATTATTGTGAAATGTTTGGAAGAGCAGGGAGACTAATGTTCACTCCAGCATAAACAAAGCCACACTGACCATGTGTCAACTACTCCCTCATATTTTTGTACAATTTCCTTCTTCAATTATATCGTATTGGTGTTATTATTAGCAGTAGGAGAAATGTTTGATTCTTTGCTGTGTTCAAGAGTAAACACATGATGTCACCGTCCAATACCTGTCCAAATAGCCATTCCAATATGTAGTCATGAATGGGTTTACATTATTTATACTGTAGTTTAATAGCAAATAATGAACAAACAAAACACTCGCCACACCGAATGGTGGGAGGGCTGGCTGCCAGTTGCGGGGGTCGGAGGGAGGGTAGTAGGGACTCGCAGTGGTGGAGTCTGTGGTATTTAATAACATACATGTTATTAAAGCATAACATGTATATATTTAGTACAATTTACGACGTTTTCATGTATTTTATGATTGTTCATGGTTCAACAAGTTAAGGAAGCAGTATTGTATTATGTTTCCCTACAATATATTGGGGCACCAAACATTCGCGAGGCTCTTCATCCCCTAACCCTCGCGAATGTTGAGGGAGACCTGTATATAATAAAGATAGCCAGATGTTGCACATGTGTCTTATCAACTTGTTGGCATTATATAATATTACCACTGCCAATAATAGTACTATAAAGGAATAAATTTTTTTAATGAAATGGAAAAGCAAAATAGATTAATTTACATTGCAGAAAATCTATTGACAGTTTGTCATGAAAGACTCGTCTAGAAACTCCATAGTGTAATAGGTTTGTAGACAGCAATCGCCAAGTGAGTGTAAAATGGTAGCCTGTAATTGTTTTACATGATGGTAGGATTCCTGGTGTATTTTTTCTGTCTCATAAACTGACAAGGCTTCAGGTGTCTTGCTACCTCTACTTCTTACACTTGCATATATATACATATCCCTCTGGGTTTCTTACAGTTCTTGTTCATTTCCTCTTATCTCCATGGGGAAGTGGAACAGAATTCTTCCTCCATAAGCCATGCATGTCGTAAAAGGCAGCTAACATGCCGGGAGCAAGGGGCTAGTAACCCCTTTCCCTGTATACATTACTGAAGTTAAAAAGAGAAACTTGTTTTTCTTTTTGGGCCAGTTTGTTGAATGAAGAAATTTTCAATTTTACCCTTTCACTGTTGCAACCTCCAAAATTAAAAGTGCTGACAATGTGGTGAGAGAATATTTTCCTGAAGATGATGCGAAATTTGTTGGAACGTTTAAGGAATTATGCAGATGCAAACTTGGTGGTGTAGCTACAATTTACACACTGATTTCACCCACTTGACTTCTATTTTAAGTCAATTCTTATGATCAAATGATAGCTATTTAGTAGTATGACTCCCATTCTATCAACTGAGCACAAGAAACCATCCTTTCAAGTATCAGAACTGCCTTATAGCATACACAGAAGTTGCTAATTTTGCACATAAAAAAAAATACAACTTACTGAGCCTAAAATAAACACTAGGCATTCCTACCACTAAAGTAACCTTTCCTCTGTTCATTAATCATGTCCTTAGGCCTCTCCTATATAACACCTACCCCTGCATTTTAATAATGACTGGTCATCCTAATAACAAAAACAGATCAGGGAAGCCCTACTTTTCCTCAGGAAATTCACAAAAAAATATAAAATATTTCCACAATTTTGATCCTTATTTCAATCCACTTCTCGTCTGAAACTGCTCAAAATAATCTGTCTTCATTTCTTTCAGTACCAAGCAACAGCCATTTAGAAAAAACATCAAACTTGTTGTGTATTTTAAACTGGACACAAGGGCTTTCCCCATTAAGCACTGCATTGGGCAGGATTTTTTATACTCTGTGCACTCTCCTCACAGACCCATTCTCTCATGTCTACACCAAAATTTATTCTTCTTTCAACAAACCAGCCATATCCCACAGAGACACGGTAGCCCAAAAAGAAAAACAAAAGTTTCTCTTTTTAACTTTAGTACAGGAGAAGGGGTTAGTAGCCCCTTGCTCCCGGCATTCTAGCTGCCTCTTACAACACGCATGGATTACGGAGGAAGAATTCTGTTCCACTTCCCCATGGAGATAAGAGGAAATAAACAAGAACTAGTAAGAAAATAGAAGTAATCCCAGAGGGGTGCAAATATATATACTTGTAGAAGTAGTAAGACATACCTGAAATCTTGCATGTCTATGAGACAGACTCCGATCATCATGTAAAACAATTACAGGCTTTCATTTTACACTCACTTGGCAGGACAATAGTACCTCCCTGGGCAGTTGCTGTCTACCAACCTACTACCTAGGCAAAATTTATTGATGCTAGCATATTTGTCAGAGCTGTACTTAGTGTAGATCTACGCAAGTGACAGCAGCATCAAAGTAAAAAGATTAAACAGAGAGTGATGTGAGGAAAACTGTCAACTTTGGAATTCTATAAGAATTGTTGCTTGCTTTGATAGCATTTATATAAATGATGTGCTAGAAAGAAAAAACTATATGAACATGTCTGTGGATACAAAAACTCTACATGAAAACAAAATGATGAATTGGAGTGATGAATGAATTACAGACTACTGTACACAAGTACAGTAGCAGTTGAAGAGTAATCTGATCATAATATCAACAACTGAATGAATGATGGTGAATATGGTTTCTAGAATTCATCATGGACAAAAAAATTGTCAAGAGAACATCACACAGTATTTCAAACACTACTTCAAAATGGGGCAAAACATCTACCTACAATAAATGGTTTAAGAGAAGGTGCTTTGGAGTATTCATTTCCTTTACAATGGCATTTATAAATATATTAAACCATGATGACATCACAGAGCCCTGTCTAAAGCCTATTTTTTACTGAGAAACAGTTCCCTCTCTCCCCTACATAGCCGCACTATATGCATAAAAACTTTTTACTGCCTACATCAGCAGTTTCAGACCTACATTTTTTCACTAAATTATGCCTTCTTCCCAACCTCTAGCAGATTCTCTTTACTAAGCAAAACTAATTATCACACCTGCCATAGCTCCTTTCTTACATTAAAGCCACTCAGGAAAAAGGATCAGTTTCTTCCTTACAGCACACTGATGAAGGCTTTAGTTCTGATAGCAGAGCCTACGCTACGCCAAAGTTTTCCTGTGTTTAACACACAGACCTGAGACTAGTTTTGAGGGCTTGCCTACCAATAGCTGAACATGAGGCCAGATGTTCTTGTTGACTGTTTGGTCAACCAGATTACTGCTGCTGGCTGCTTGCAGGCCAACATAGCTAGTACAACTTGCCTAATAGGCATCTGCTTATATAAACAGAGGTGGATAACAAAAGATATGCTGAGAACCAGTATTATGCTTACAAGTGCCATAGGATACATTTTTTTTTTTATGGAGCAACCTATTTCTTACCTGTCCTCTATTACTAGATCCTGAACCATGTTGTGATCTCTGGAAATCAAGAAGCCCAAACTCATCAGAAAAGGTGTCCATCATCGAAAATCTCATGACCTCCACAACATCTCGAGCATCATCTTCAGTGGCCTCTTCACGAAGCACACAACGGGCTCGTGCCTGAGGAGATTATAGCATGTAAAACGTTCCTTCATAATAATGTATGCACTTTACAGATACTTTTAGCATAATGAATGAGATCCTAACTGATAACTTACAATTTTGATGTACAGTAGTTATGGTGATACTGTACTAGGCATTGTGAAATGCTGATCATTTACTGCAGGTTGTAGTGAGGTACACCAAGTCCTGTACATACTTATGTTCATTCACTAACTTTCTCTTACACAAACTAGGGGCAGGGGAAGACTACAAAATGAACTTGATACTGGTAATATACATCATGCTAGAAATATAATATATAGCTGCATTATAATATCTTCTAAAGAAGAAAAATGTTAATTAACTCTATAAAATGGCTCCCCGATTTTAAGATGTAAAATTCTGAACACTGAAATTACTTCAGTGGTACACATGACAAAAAATATAACCTTAAAGAATATGAGAGCATAAATAAAGTAGACTTCGAAGCATCAGAACATGAAGTCACAATTATAAAATATAACAAAAAAGCTGTACTGAAAAGATACTATAAATTATTTCTACACAAACAGTGAAAGTCTACAAGTATGTGATGCAACTACTGTAAATATTAAAACCAGTACTGTATATGACAAACTTAACAGTGAAGATGGGATACTGTACATAACTTTGATCCTATGGCTATAAACAGGTAATCTCTAACATTTACAAAATTTCTCCATGGGGAAGTGGAAAAGAATTTGTCCTCTGTAAACCATGCATATCATAAGAGGTGACTAAAATACCAGAATTACTTAATGTGTGAAGATGATAAACTTTATAGTCTTTTTCTTTCAGGGGTCACCCTGCCTAGGTGGGAGGTGCCTGATATGTTTGAAAACAAAAAAAATACAAGATTACAATACACAAGGTCATATGAAATGTGATGTACCTTGTTTGTAAGTGTAGATGTGTGTAACCTGGCATGTTTGTAAGTTGACTACTTACTGGACACGAAGTTCTAGTGTGGATGATACAAAATATTCACATAAAATTTCAAACCTCTGATGAACAAAGATTACACACCTCTGTTAGTCTAATGAGAGATTCCAACTGTCTTGTTGTAATAGGCGTTGAGCTGTTATTCTGGTGATGCTGCCGAAGGTCAAGATAAAACTGTTGAAGTATCTTTGCTGCTCCAGGAGTGAGCCGTGGTCTGACATACTTCCGTGAATAACAAATATACTTTCGCATGAGCTGATGTGGTATAGGGTCAAATGGTTCATCACTACGGTACTTGAGACGCTCACTGAAAAATACAAGAGAGTGTTCTTAATTCTGTACGTCGTTTCATCTGCATTTCCAGTACAGTTCTGTACATCAATGTGCAATTTTTAATTTTTATTTACTGTATCAGGTAGCATACAACATATAATAAATACCTGTACCATATCAAAGAACTTAGAGTGGTGCCCTGACCCATTCAACAGCAATCTCCTAATAAACACAAACTGCTGATGGCTACTTATTTGTAGCTGCAGGAGCAGAGCCAAGCTCGTGGTACTTAGCTATGGCAAACACGAGGAAATTAAATCGTCATCAGAGTACAAAACAAATTCTGGCCACAAAATAGAGCGAAACACCAACGTCAAAGACCTGGGAGTGATCATGTTGGAGGATCTCACCTTCAAGGACCATAACATTGTATCAATCGCATCTGCTAGAAAAATGACACGATGGATAATGAGAACCTTCAAAACTAGGGATGCCAAGCCCATGATGACACTCTTCAGGTCACTTGTTCTATCTAGGCTGGAATACTGCTGCACACTAACAGCACCTTTCAAGGCAGGTGAAATTGCTGACCTAGAAAATGTACAGAGAACCTTCACGGTGCGCATAACGGAGATAAAACACCTCAATTACTGGGAGCGCTTGAGGTTCCTTAACCTGTATTCCCTGAAACGCAGGCGGGAGAGATACATGATTATATACACCTGGAAAATCCTAGAGGGACTTGCACACGAAAATCACTCACTACGAAAGCAAAAGACTTGACAGACGATGCAACATCCCCCCAATGAAAAGCAGGGGTGTCACTAGCACGTTAAGAGACCATACAATAAGTGTCAGGGGCCCGAGACTGTTCAACTGCCTCCCAGCATACATAAGGGGGATTACCAACAGACCCCTGGCAGTCTTCAAGCTGGCACTGGACAAGCACCTAAAGTCGGTTCCTGACCAGCCAGGCTGTGGCTCGTACGTTGGTTTATGTGCAGCCAAGAGTAACAGCCTGGTTGATCAGGCTCTGATCCACCAGTTGATGGTGCATGCTTCTTTCAGACTACCTGCACTTTGAGAACATACAGTGGACCCTCAGCTAACGATATTAATCCGTTCCTGAAAGCTCATCGTTAGCTGAATTATTTTTCCCCATAAGAAATAATGGAAATCAAATTAATCCATGCAAGACACCCCAAAGTATGAAAAAAAAAAATTTTTACCACATGAAATATTAATGTTAATACACACAAACTGACACTTACCTTTATTGAAGATCTGGTGATGATTGATGGGATGGGAGGAGGGGAGAGTGTGGAAGTTGTTAATGTTTAGAAGGGGAATCCCCTTCCATTAGGACTTTAGGTATCAAGTCCTTTTCTGGGGTTACTTCCCTTCTTCTTTTAATGCCACTAGGGCCAGCTTGCGAGTCACTGGACCTCTGTCGCATAACATATCTGTCCATAGAGGCCTGTACCTCCCGTTCCTTTATGATTTGTGTAAAGTGGTTCACAACATTGTCATTGTAATAGTCACCAGCACGGCTTGCAATAGCTGTGTGAGGGTGATTTTCATCCATAAAGGTTTGCACTTCAACCCACATTTCCTTAATCTCTTTATTCATATCCATAGTAATTCTCATCCTTTTTCCTGCAGGGTTGGCACTAGCTTTCTTGGGGCCCATAGTGACTCATTTTGCAGGTACAATCACTAAAAACGCTGTGATAATATGAAATGTTCCGATTTTATGCATGGATGCGACCACACTGGCTGGCTTGTAAACACTGGTGCGCTCAGGCCACACATGGATGTGTCTCGAACGAATCGCGTATCGTGAGTTTTTTAGCGTTAGCCGAGGCAAAATTTTTGCGTTAAAATGTATTGTTAGCTCGATTTAACGTTAGGTGATGCCATCGTTAGCTGAGGGTCCACTGTACAGAAATTCACAACCCATAATGCTGAAATAAAATTAAACAATGTCTCAGTTCCTCTTGAACCATTATCAAGATGAGTGAGAAATAAGGAGAAAGCCAGAATTAAGGCAAGTGCTTTGGAAGTGGAGACAATGAAGGTCAAGTAATATGTCTGAAGTTCACAACACTTGATATTATAACAGGAACAGCAAGCTTCAATGGAAAAAAAGCCATAGCAAAGATTCATGTTACAGCTGTTGTGTATAAGGTCATGTTCAATCTGTCAATATATACCAAAAAATTTAAAGCTTCACTTCCTTGCAGCCCTGAAGAACAATGAAGTAAAGAGCATATCTACACAAATACAGTGGACCCCCAGTTTACGATATTATTTCATTCCAGAAGTATGTTCAGGTGCCATTACTGAACGAATTTGTTCCCATAAGGAATATTGTGAATTAGATTAGTCCATTTCACACCCACAAACGCACTTACATAATTGGTCACATTGGGAACTGATCGTAAACCGGGGGTCCACTGCAGTGGTAAACAGCTGGAATGAGATTCAGGAGGAATGCAGTATGTGCTACAATATCTGGAAATATTAACTCGTGTAACAAACTGAAGATGGGGCACAATGAGCATACTTCTGCTTCTGAAACTACAAATATGTAAATAAAAAATAAGTAATCTATTTCTCACAGCTAACCCATATTTTGACAACATTTTGGTTCCTCTTTTACCACATCAAATCATAACTTGATAATGGTCAGGTATGGACTAAATGACAATGTAATGTTACTTCTTCAATTTGTGTTAGTTGTCTTTAAGCTACAGTGCTGTGACTTATTACCCTCTCTCTTTCTCTCTCACACACATATTGCACTAAATATTTATTACCTCAAAGGTTTTTCTTCGTCAATAATACTCGAGTTTAAGAGGTCTTGTCTCCTGACTTTCAATGGAAGCACTTTACCAGTCTTTCCTCTAGTGCCACTGTGTAGTGCCATCACATGTTCAGATAAGAGACAGTCCAATTCCTATGTGAGAAGGCAAAAAACAACTGGATGTGGATTACATTAAGACTTATGATCTACCTTAGCATACTTCACAAGGATTTGACAGAACAAAAATACAAATGCTGTTCTAACCATCACCACCTTTCCTCCCTTCCTTCTCCCCATTACTCCCTATGTCTTTACTACCCACCAGCACTACCAAGGGCATCCTAGCACCGCCACATATTAATATTATGTTAAATACTCACATTCTTAAAATACTTGAAGCTCCTAAATATGAAATAGTCCCATTTAAATGATTATAGTTGCTGAATTATATTAAAAAAGAAGTGCTAAGATATGGAGGTCATTTCACAAAGACTCTAGAGCCACTTAAGATACAATGCTAAGCATAAAAATACTTTTTAATATTAATCAGCAAATTAGGTCTTTAAGCCTAAATCTACTGATATCAATGCACTCACAAAACAAGTGGTTTTGAAGAAAATAACAATACTGTGACCAGCTGGGTATCGAATTTGGTGGCACAGTGGACTAAGGTGTCGAGAAATCTAGGTATTTCCCAGGAGGTGGCTAAATATCTTAGGTTCAATCCCTGGCTAGTCACAGTATTATTTGATCCACTGATATGTAATATAACTTTCAAATATTACTCAATCAGTTAAGTCTTAAAATATACAGTCCAGTCATTTAAGTAGTACTGATCTTGAGGTATATTTCCTGACATTCCTTAAACCTAAACCAATTTTTCTACTAAATGCAACAAATTCTCATTTTTAAAGTTGATGTTCCTGTAGAAAACTATTTCTTTCAACGCATCGGCGGGGTGTTCATCCCACCGAGGCGGGGTGGCCCAAAAGGAAAAACGAAAGTTTCTCCTTTTACATTTAGTAATATATACAGGAGAAGGGGTTACTAGCCCCTTGCTCCCGGCATTTTAGTCGCCTCTTACAACACGCATGGCTTACGGAGGAAGAATTCTGTTCCACTTCCCCATGGATATAGAGGAAATAAACAAGAACTAGTAAGAAAATAGAAGAAAACCCAGAGGGGTGTATACATGTATGTATGGTGTGACCTAAGTAGAAGTAACAAGACATGCCTGAAATCTTGCATGTTTATGAGAAAAAAAGACAAGCAATCCTAGCATTATGTAAAACAATTACAGGGTTTCGTTTTACAGGCACTTGGCAGGACGATAGTACCTCCCTGGGCGGCTGCTGTCTACCAACCTACTACCTAGAAGTAAACTATTTCACATTTTAGTATTGTGGAAAAATGCAATGAATTGTTGGTGCATTTTTATTACTGCATTATTAACAAACTCTACGCTCCCTGGTGAAAGTGGAGTTCGAGCACAACCAAGTCTGGGAGCTGGAGAGTCACTTCAGGAAATTAAAGAACTGCCTCCCATGATCCTTGTGGATTCACAAAATGGTGAAAGGAAATGTATCTGGACAGAGACAAAGTCTGTGAATGACAGGTATATTGTAGGCACAATATAAGGTCCTAAATATTAGGAAAAGATGCCAGCAAACCTCAAATGGAGAGAGGACATATCAATTCTGAAGACCAGACAGGAAGATATGGAGCAAGATCAAGCTAAATTAGATCATTCACAGGAATGAAGAATGCAGCAATGACATGAAAAAGAAGGGCTCAGGAAACCATCCCTCAGAGTTAACAGATGAAAACCAGTCTGCAGGCTAGCGGCACCTACATAGAATGCAGACCTTCAATATCTTTGAAGAGGATGACATGATCACTGTACTTTTGCAGAATTGCCACCAACTTAACACTCCTGTTGTGAGATGGAAGGTTGGGGACCTGTGGCCAGGCCCCAGAGTGATACTCAAAGAGGGTCACGAGACTAGAGAAAAACAAGAAGCCAAAAGAAATGGCTACAGAAGAGTCCAAAGGTACAGAGGAAGGACCTCCCTAAGAGGGGCCAGCAGGGAAATCCTCCAGTAGAAGAATCAGTGTCTGCTGTGAACACTCAACAAGGTGCACTTATGCTACAAGTCCTGTGAGTAGGGAATATTAAATGGGTGTTACGCTCAGAAAGTTGCAGAGAACAAGTCAAATGTAGATACTTAAGATATCTCTAAAGCTAGCTCAGTGTGAGACATACATTTAGTCAACAGAAAATTAATCTCTCATGAAAGTTTAATTGTTGATATTACAAAATCAGTGATGATTCAGCTTGGTTTGGCATGGGCTCTACTTGCAGTTTGTGGCACCACAACATCATTATAATGACTGGTGAGGACAAACAAGGCTGGCATTGGGTGAACGCAAATGAGGCTGGCATGGGCACTAATAGAACATACCAGGATTAGGTGAGGTAAACATAATGTAGGTTTATGGTCTCACAACAAAATAAAAGGAAAACATTCAGTATTATAAAAACCAAACTGAATTTGCTATTCATAAAAAGAGTCAAATTGGGGAGGAGTATGGAAGAAGTGAATGTTTTCAGATACTTGGGAGTTGACGTGTCGGCGGATGGATTTATGAAGGATGAGGTTAATCATAGAATTGATGAGGGAAAAAAGGTGAGTGGTGCGTTGAGGTATATGTGAAGTCAAAAAACGTTATCTATGGAGGCACAGAAGGGAATGTATGAAAGTATAGTAGTACCAACACTCTTATATGGGTGTGAAGCTTGGGTGGTAAATGCAGCAGCAAGGAGACGGTTGGAGGCAGTGGAGATGTCCTGTTTAAGGGCAATGTGTGGTGTAAATATTATGCAGAAAATTCGGAGTATGGAAATTAGGAAAAGGTGTGGAGTTAAAAAAAGTATTAGTCAGAGGGCAGAAGAGGGGTTGTTGAGGTGGTTTGGTCATTTAGAGAGAATGGATCAAAGTAGAATGACATGGAAAGCATATAAATCTATAGGGGAAGGAAGGCGGGGTAGGGGTCGTCCTCGAAAGGGTTGGAGAGAGGGGGTAAAGGAGGTTTTGTGGGCAAGGGGCTTGGACTTCCAGCAAGCGTGCGTGAGCGTGTTAGATAGGAGTGAATGGAGACGAATGGTACTTGGGACCTGAAGATCTGTTGGAGTGTGAGCAGGGTAATATTTAGTGAAAGGATTCAGGAAAACCGGTTATTTTCATATAGTCGGACTTGAGTCCTGGAAATGGGAAGTACAACGCCTGCACTTTAAAGGAGGGGTTTGGGATATTGGCAGTTTGGAGGGATATGTTGTGTATCTTTATATGTGTATGCTTCTAAACTGTTGTATTCTGAGCATCTCTGCAAAAACAGTGATAATGTGTGAGTGTGTTGAATGATGATGAAAGTATTTTCTTTTTGGGGATTTTCTTTCTTTTTTGGGTCACCCTGCCTCGGTGGGAGATGGCCAACTTGTTGAAAAAAAAAAAAAAAAAGAGTCAAACTTTAACAACTTTCAATATGAATAAATTTTACCTCATCAGGTTTATCCAAAAGTATGAAGACTAAATCAAATCTTGAGAGAAGAGCACTGTTCATCTTGAGATTCTCTGAGACTGTCTTGGCTTTGTTATAGTGACCTCCCACAGGGTTGGCAGCAGCAAGTATGGAGGTTCTGGCTGGAAGTGAACACACAATTCCTGCCTTGGCTATACTAATGCTCTGCTGCTCCATGGCTTCTAGCAGTGCCTAAAATAAAACAATGTGCACCTCTTAATAAAGATTCAACATTTACATACTTGTAAGTTATGAATGAAAAATGTGGCCAACACAAAGTATATCATAAATAGAGTACTGTAATAAAAGAAATAACAGAGACTGGCTTTATTTTTACTATTATTAAGTGTGCAGTATTACTAAATGAAAGATGAAAACTGAATTTTTGAAGGGCACAAAAACTGCACAAGTACTCTAACTGAAAAAATTACCACTGCTACTTGAAGCTTTGTGTGTGTGAATGAGACCTTTTTAAATGTAAATACTTAACTGAAGAGAAAATTTAACAATATCTCGGATAACATTTTTTTATTATTATCTGGAGAACTTTGGTACAAGGAGTTTTACTGTATGCAACTTTCACAACCCAGTGACAAACTTTTTGCTTCTCTGGTATTTAAATGCTTTTTAAAATATTCCTTTCACTATTTACCTAACTCTCCTAGAGTTAACAATGATATGGTTTGTTTGCAATCGTGTCATTACGATTTCGTGAGTCAGATATATTATCAATATTTGTGACAATGATTCACAGTCTCGTGCCTTTATTACCACCTTCATACATTCCTTTATTCTCCTTAAACTGGGCACTCAGATTTTGACTATGTTTATGAATTCACAGTTTTTAATTGTTGTTCACTCTAGAACTTCAATAATTCTTATAACTGTCTCAAACATTAATCCCCTGTCTTATTATAAACCTTGCAAATATATTTGTTTTTTCAACACACCGGCTACATCTCACCAAGGCAGATACATGTACATGCAAATAGATGTTATACATATTACCAATGGTTACTAAAAGTGTAGTAACCGGTTTCCCTGAATCCCTTCACTAAATATTACCCTGCTCACACTCCAACAGATCGTCAGGTCCCAAATACCATTCACTCCTATTGAACATGCTCATGCACGCCTGCTGGAAGTCCAAGCCCCTCGCCCACAAAACCTCCCTTACCCCTTCCTTCCAACCTTTTCGAGGACGACCCCTACCCCCGCCTTCCTTCCCCTACAGATTTATACGCTCTCCATGTCATTCTACTTTGATCCATTCTCTCTAAATGACCAAACCACCTCAACAAGCCCTCTGACTAATACTTTTATTAACTCCACACCTTCTCCGAATTTTCTGCATAATATTTACACCACACATTATTATTGTAGTTTACTGGGTGGCAACAGATGGTGCATGTAGTGTGTGATGACTTATACTGTTTATACTGCGGTAATTGGTGGTGATCCCTTAATTCTGTATGATTCTTAGAATATTTTGTTAACAATTAACCCTAGCTAAAGCTATGGTTAATAACTATAAAAGTCACTTGTCAATAGCTATGGATATCAACAAGTTAATTGAGTTGTCAAGTGAATTAATCAAAGAGTTAAAACAGCATTCTTTTGTGACAAAACAAGACCTAATGAATTTTTATTTGATGCATGAAAAATTGCACAGGGAAAGAACAAAGCACATGACACACCTTCACTTAGTAAAAATATTTAAAAAGTTAGCCATGAATAATGTGTCATAGCAGTAGGCCTACACCTGAAAATCCTGTGCCTTCAGCTTAAAGTACCCCAGATGTCTTCCCTGTAACACCACAAATCCACTATGAAACAGAGTAATCCTGATAACCCTCAACTTCCAGACCTTTGGATTAGCTCTACAGTTTCATTAAAATTCTACAATTTACAACATTGGGAGTGGTAGTACACAACATTCTTTGTAAATACAGTAATTAATAAACCTGTTTCATTTATACTAATGTTTAATTTAAATTTTCAGCAGCCCATGGTGAATTTAAAGGTGTATTGTTGAATTATTATGTGACCTCTGTTCACATCCAGCAAAATCAATATACTAGCAAGGTGTTGGAGCCAGAAAATCAGTGTTGTACCTGTATAGGAGATAAATATTGGAGTTTATAAGGAAAACTGTATCCTGCAAATATTTTATTTATTTTTTTATTATCACACCGGCCGATTCCCACCAAGGCAGGGTGGCCCGAAAAAGAAAAACTTTCACCATCATTCACTCCATCACTGTCTTGCCAGAAGGGTGCTTTACACTACAGTTTTTAAACTGCAACATTAACACCCCTCCTTCAGAGTGCAGGCACTGTACTTCCCATCTCCAGGACTCAAGTCCGGCCTGCCGGTTTCCCTGAATCCCTTCATAAATGTTACTTTGCTCACACTCCAACAGCACGTCAAGTATTAAAAACCATTTGTCTCCATTCACTCCTATCAAACACGCTCACGCATGCCTGCTGGAAGTCCAAGCCCCTCGCACACAAAACCTCCTTTACCCCCTCCCTCCAACCCTTCCTAGGCCGACCCCTACCCCGCCTTCCTTCCACTACAGACTGATACACTCTTGAAGTCATTCTGTTTTGCTCCATTCTCTCTACATGTCCGAACCACCTCAACAACCCTTCCTCAGCCCTCTGGACAACAGTTTTGGTAATCCCGCACCTCCTCCTAACTTCCAAACTACGAATTCTCTGCATTATATTCACACCACACATTGCCCTCAGACATGACATCTCCACTGCCTCCAGCCTTCTCCTCGCTGCAACATTCATCACCCACGCTTCACACCCATATAAGAGCGTTGGTAAAACTATACTCTCATACATTCCCCTCTTTGCCTCCAAGGACAAAGTTCTTTGTCTCCACAGACTCCTAAGTGCACCACTCACTCTTTTTCCCTCATCAATTCTATGATTCACCTCATCTTTCATAGACCCATCCGCTGACACGTCCACTCCCAAATATCTGAATACGTTCACCTCCTCCATACTCTCTCCCTCCAATCTGATATTCAATCTTTCATCACCTAATCTTTTTGTTATCCTCATAACCTTACTCTTTCCTGTATTCACCTTTAATTTTCTTCTTTTGCACACCCTACCAAATTCATCCACCAAATAGTGAGCTAAATGCAGGAAACAAGAGTCACAGAAGTAAAAAAAAAAGTCACCTTTACAAGTATCTACCAATCCAACCAGCTGAATCTCCATTCAAGCAACCAATTGTCATTAATATATCCACCATTTATGGCAAAAGAGATGTGGAGTTCTTAGGCAGGCACCCTGTAGGATGAGGGGTGGCACTCCTCCCAGAAAAGAGGCCTCTACCACTAGGCACAAACCACTCAAACCCCACCACCATGTTAAAGTGACCCAGTGTCAAGGAAAATAAAAAGAAAGGTGCAGACCAAGTGATACTATAAGTCAATGAAATGTTTAATAACAAAGTTCCTGATGGAATTTGACACTTCAAAAGCATCAAGACTCAATTAAATATCACGGATATTACCAGAAGCTGGTGTCCTGTGTAAGCCATTTGTGCAGATCTTTAACTTACAATTAATCAGTGAACTGCCTACAAATTAGGAAATGTAACACTAACATTAAAAAAGGAAGAGGCATTAGGCTCTAAATTGCAGACCAGTGTTCATAATGAGAGTACCATGCAAAGTATAGTTCATCTCTTAAATATGTACAAGCTAAGTTCCTAAAGATCCTCATCCAGTCATAATTTACAAATATATACTACTAAATTCTGTCTTTATAATGTTTTATTTCTCATGTGTTTCAGAGGCCATGTCTCAAAAACGTTACTTTTACCTCATTAATACTGACATTGAAAAGAATGTCCAGAAAAAGGAGAGAAATTTGGGAGTGGGAAATTCTATGGTGGTTTTCAATTAACAGCATATGTACCTAGGCAAAACAAAATAGGCTCCACAAAAATAGTGACTGATCAAAGTTATTCATGGAGCTCTCTCTCTAAATCATAGGCTAACCAAAGCACACAAATTTGGGGTCACTTGTAGTGAAAAAGACTGCAAGAAAAGATTAGTACAGTACCTAAAAACATAAAATTATGCACAGAATACCAATGTGGCTTCAGGAATAGGGAAACATCATGTCTTACAAACCACATTCAGACATACATTACTACTCAAAAAAAAAAAAAAAAAAGCAACAGAAATGATTGCCTTTTTTAATGTATCAATGAACAGAGTTCAAATTATTCTCTTACCTACCTGATGCTGATTGCTCATTTTATCAAATTCATCAATGCAACACGCTCCCTGGTCAGCCAAAACCAGGGCACCTCCCTCTAGGGCGTAATCTCCTGAGCCTCCTTCCCGACAAAGAGTCACTGTCAAGCCAGATGTTGTGGTTGTGTTTCCACAAACATACACTCCTAAAAAAAGGAAAATTAATATCTTGTAAAATCAAGTGTAGGTCATTTGTGTATTGTTCCATTCACGATATTGTCCTTTTTTTTGTTGTTTATGAATACAGTGGACCCCCGGTTAACAAACTTTTTTCATTCCAGTAGTATGTTCAGGTGCCAGTACTGACCGAATTTTTTCCCATAAGGAATACTGTGAAGTAGATTAGTCCATTTCAGACCCCCAAACATACACGTACAAACGCACTTACATAAATACACTTACATAATTGGTCGCATTTGGAGGTGATCGTTAAGCGGGGGTCCACTGTATATTTAATGTAGGAAGTCTGAATAAATGAACAATGGGTATAATAAAAACTACTGGATTCTCAAAATTCTGTAAAGCGAAGCACTGTAAAGCAGGGGCTGCCTGTACTCTCTTCCTTCAAGTGCTGAATAAACCGTATACTATAGTATTTTTTGCTGCTTCATTATTTGTCCTTTTAAGATACTGTACTAAATTAACAAGGAATAAGTATACTGTCTGCTTTAAAATGCTTACAACTGCTGGTGGATCAGTGATTAGAAGGTAGCTTTAATCTTTTGAATAAAAAGCCCTTCACTGGCACTGAGGCTCCACTTTTAACCCTTTCAGGGTTTCGGCCGTACTAGTACGGCTTACACACCAGGGATTTTGACGTACTAGTACATCTAAATTCTAGCGCCCTCAAATCTAGCGAGAGAAAGCTGGTAGGCCTACATATGAAAGAATGGGTCTATGTGGTCAGTGTGCACAGTATGAAAAAAATCCTGCAGCACACAGTGTGTAATGGAAAAAAAAAAAACTTTGACCGTGTTTTTGGATTAAAACAGCGACTTTGCACTGTATTTTCGTATGGTATTTATTGTTGTATTCTAGTTTTCCTGGTCTCATTCTATAGAATGGAAGACATATTATAGAAATTAAGATGATTTTGACTGATTTTACAATGAAAAGTACCTTGAAATTGAGCTCAAAGCAGCAGAAATGTTCGATTTTTACCAAAGTTCAAAAGTAAACAAATCATGCTAAGCGTCCAGTACACATCAACTGGCGAGTCTAATATTCTTTCACAAGTGCGCTGATATTATTTATACCATTTTTTACACTAATACAGTAGTCTGCATAACAGTAAATCTTCTATTTTTTGTGAGAATAAAAATTCAAAGTGGAAAGTAAAAGAATGTAAGAGGGGCACTGGGACGTGACTAATGAACAGAGGAAATGTTATTTTAGTGACAGGAATGTCTTTCTTGTTTATTCTGGACCCTATTTGGAAATTGGCATCTTTTGAAATTTGCGTGAAATTGGCAAAATTGCTAAATTCTGACCACTGTATTGGATAGTTGAAATTGGTAAATGGGTGGTTTCTTGCACTCATTCAATAGAAAAAATGGAGTTCTAGCGAAATATTCATGATTTCTGTCGACTAGTACAGTGGAATTGGCCGAAAATAGGGCTCAAAGTGGGCAAAATCGCCAATGCATAAACATCGTCAAGACCGCTAACTTCGCGAGAGCATAATTCCGTAAGTCTTCCATCAAATTTCATACTTTTGGTGTCATTGTGATTGGGAAAAGATTATCTATCTTTTCATAATTTTTTTTTTTTTTTTAAATTTGGGTGACTCTGAGAGGGCCTGTCCACCCTGAAAGGGTTAAAAAGAACTAAGAGTTATTATAAATCTCTTACAACAGGAGTTATACTCAGTGATGAGAGAAAATATAACAGAGGGGAAATTTTAACATCAGAATGCTGGTCACAGCATTTTACACTAATCTGAATCCTGTTTAGTACATGGATTTAGGAAAAAGTGGGTTAATATAATTTAAATTAATAGTTATCATTCTACGTGTGGCAGTGGCATATTATTTTTATCTAGCTGCATATTCAAGGGATAGATTATCAAGTGACAAATGCTCCTGTTGGACAAGATTCAAGTTTGGATGCCTACTACACCAGTATACAAATAACCCGCGCATAGGAGAATGAAACTTATGATGACATTTCAGTCTGACTTGGACTATTAACTACTTACTTGACTAGTTAATAGTCCAAGTCAGACCAAAACATCCTCGTAAGTTTCATTCTCTTATCTGCAGATTATTTGTGTATTGTTCCAGTCACAGTATTGTGCCCTTTTAATTCTTAACTACACCAGGATTAAATTCAGAGACATAAATAACAAAAATGAAGAGACTAATTTTATAAGAAGAATTTTCGTAGACCTAGGTAGTAGGTTGGTAGACAGCAACCGCCCAGGGAGGTACTACTGTCCTGCCAAGTGAGTGTAAAACGAAAGCCTGTAATTGTTCTACATGATGGTAGGATTGCTGGTGTCCATTTTTTGTCTCATAAACATGCAAGGTTTCAGGTACGTCTTGCTACTTCTACTTACACTTAGGTCACACTACACATGCATGTACAAGCATATATATATACACACCCCTCTGGGTTTTCTTCTATTTTCTTACTAGTTCTTGTTCTTGTTTATTTCCTCTTATCTCCATGGGGAAGTGGGACAGAATTCTTCCTCCGTAAGCTATGCGTGTTGTAAGAGGCGGCTAAAATGTCAGGAGCAAGGGGCTAGTAACCCCTTCTCCTGTATAAATTACTAAATTTAAAAAGAGAAACTTTTGTTTTTCTTTTTGGGCCACCCTGCCTTGGTGGGATACGGCCGGTTTGTTAAAAAAAAAAAAAAAAAATCGTAGAGTAAGAAATGCTTCTTATGAATACACTGCACTGCCACCAAAGAGACAGTAACACATTCACCAGCACTCAGTCATTAATATATAGTTATGTCTTGCCAGAAGTGCACAGACAGCATAATTCAAATGAATATCTAAACCACTATATCTCCACCCAACTTTCAGAATGCAGGGACTGTACTTCCCACTCTCAGAACTCATACTATATTAACAGACACATATTAAAATATGAAAGAAAACATGTGTTTCATTTAATGTGCAGTTACTAATACAATATTTAACCTTTTTTACTTTGCAAAAATAAAAAAAAATGAAGGAAAGTCTAGAAAAACAGAAAACATTTCAAGACACAAGTCATCTTACCTCTAGGTGCAATATTAGCACAAGCTTGTAGCATCTGACTCTTTCCTAACCCTGGATCTCCTACTACAAGGATGTGAGGATCACCTCGTACAGACACACGATCGTGACCACTCTTGGTACATCCACCAAAAAGGCAGAGAATCAAGCCAGCTTTAACAAGTTCATGCCCATATATTGCTGGGCACAGGGATCCTACCAGTAATTTGAAGAGATTAGGTTCTGCTTGGATCTCCTGGAATTGCAAACCTAAAGTAAGTAACAGTTTTGTACAAAAGTATAATAGTCTCACAAAATCGTAATAACACAATTAGTATAATACAGTATGTATTGTGTTGGTAGTAAAAGTACTACAGTATAAGAGCATTTAATACAGTGGACCCCTGGTTAACGATATTTTTTCACTCCAGAAGTATGTTCAGGTGCCAGTACTGACTGAATTTGTTCCCATAAGGAATATTGTGAAGTAGATTAGTCCATTTCAGACCCCCAAACATACACGTACAAACGCACTTACATAATTGGTCGCATTCGGAGGTGATCGTTATGCGGGGGTCCACTGTATATTAATAGTAACAGTAATACAAGAGGTCCTCAGACAAATAAATTATGTTCATGCTTTTTCAACCTACAAGCGAATTGTTTGTATAGATAACAATACTACAAAGGATGGTTATGTTCATACTGCAGTTCAGCACTTTTAGAACCTAAGCTGGTTTTGTTTTAACATACAGACGTGTGTAGCTTGGAAATTTTTTAAGTTGCAGTTCTCCTATATAGAATCCCATTATAATAGTATTATTTAGTAGTATCATGTGAATATTAGTGTTGCAGGCAGGCCCCACTTATACAGCAGGTTAGGTTCTGGGCTACTGCCATAAACCAAAAAATCACCGAAAAGTTAAACACAGCCCTTTTTTACTTTCAAATGTCTGCACCATTATATATAAGTGTGCAATAGAGCTAGGCCTGGAAAAAAAGATACAAAAGTAAAATGAATGTACACAACACACATTACTTACTTTAGAATATTTTTGGCCAACACACAAATGAATAAAAAAAATATTAGAAAAAATATAAACAATGATTTTTTTTTTTTTCAACATGCTGGCCATCTCCCACTGAGGCATGGTGACCTAAAAAAATAAACACTTTCACCATCATTCACACATAATCACTGTCTTTGCAGAGGCACTCAGATACAACAGTTTAGATGTCACTCCAAACAGCCAATATCCCAAACTCCTCCTTCAAAGTTACAAGCATGGTACTTCCCACCTCCAGGGCTCAAGTCCGGCTAACCGGTTTCCCTGAATCCCTTCACAAAATATTACCCTGCTCACACTCCAACAGCTCGTCAGGTCCCAAAAGCCATTTGTCTCCATTCACTCCTATCTAACATACTCACATCCCCTCAAGGGAGGTTCCTTGATGCTGGTGAGGGGCTCTTGATCTATGAAATTGGATCTGTGCTCCAGTTCTCTGAATTAAGCCTGAATACCTTCCATCCCCCCCACAGGCACTGTATAATCCTACAGGCTTAGTGCTTCCCCAAGATTATAATAAATAATAATAACATGCTCACGCATGCCTGCTGCATATCCAAGTCCCTTGCACACAAAACCTATTTTACCCCCTCCCTCCATCCTTTCTTAGGATGACCCCCTACCCCTCCTCCACTGCACTATAGATTTGTACATCCTCCAAGTCATTGTATTTTGCTCCAGCTTCTCAGAATGACCAAACCACCTCAACAATGAAATATGCAGTATATATTACAAGGGCAATACATAAGTAAAGTAGATCAGCAAGAAATACTACAATGTAAGAGAAGAAAATAATAATAGAGAAGTATGCCTGTACAGGAAGGCCCAGCTTATACAGTAGGTTAGATTTCAGGCTACCACTGTAAAGTGAATCATAGCCTTCTTTCACTTTCAAATGTATATAAAAGTCTCATAACATGTTTACACTATCATATATTAAGTGAGCAATAGAGCTAGGCCTAAAAAATGCATATACAGTACACATATTACTTATATTAAAATATTTTCGTCCTTAGCTTATAGTGAGTTGTGAATATATTTATTGTAGGAAGCCTGACTAAATGAAGAATGGGTATAATTGAAAATTGCTGCACGAGTAAAGCTCTGTAAAGTGAAGCACTCTATTACAAACACACGTGTAGTATGGCCTGCGCACCTAGTCATAATGGGATCAAAGTGGAGCACCCAAAACTCAACAATGGTGTTTGACTTTTCCTTCACCAAATAGACAAACTGGTATTTACAATATGTACACTATTTACAGTAATGTAAGAGTAAGTGTACAACATGGTGAACAAAGGGGGCAAAATGCAAGAGCCAGAGAATGCACCATGTTCGACCAGCAGCCCAGTCAAGTCTGCCAATGCTCACTTCACAAGCAAACCACACTGCTTCACAGCTTTGGCAGGCTTGTCTGTGACTGGCCAATGAACCAAGGTACTGATATAAAAACAGGGCCCCTATTAATCGTTAAATCCTTAGCACCTGGTTCGCTGGTCAGGAGGAGGCCTATATGAAAGTGTGACATACGGCAAATAAAATATAACATACTTGGAGCATGCCACGCACTGTAAAGTGGGGCTGCCTGTATTTTCCCTATCAGCAATGCTTTAGTGAGCAACTGAAACCAATTCAACTGATACCTGGCTCTTAATTTATAATTCCTAAGATTATTAAATGTCTCATACTTTAACATCTCAATGTAATGCTGATCAAGGACACAATGCTATGGTAATTTTAATTTGGATAACAATAGTCTTGATAATGATCTTTAATGGTTACTAAATGAAGATATTAAAAATCATAAGTATTGCATTACTGAATGAAAATTAAGTGATCTAAAGTAAATCAACTTAGCTTAGCTTTAATACTTCTAATAATATTCACTAGGAGCACCTTACCTGAATAGCATAATAATCCTTAATGCTGAACTCAATGCCAACTGCTGATGCAGAATCATTGCCACCCTTGCAGTTAGTGACTGATGAAGCATCTATATATAACTGAAACATGCACTTGTCACCTTTGTTTCCTCGACCCTCTTGACTCTGGCTTACCTGAATAACGTAAGAAAATTAAATTTATCAATCATATATATTTATTTTGTAGGTAGTAGGCTGGTAGACAGCAACTGCCCAGGGAGGTACTACCATCCTGCCAAGTGAGTGTAATTGTTTTACATGATGGTGTAACTGTTTTACATGATGGTAGGATTCCTGGTTTCTTTTTTGTCTCATAAATATACAAGATTTCAGTTAGTCTTGTTACTTCTAAGAACATAAGAACATAAGAAAGGAGGAACACTGCAGCAGGCCTATTGCCCCATACTAGGCAGGTCCTTTACAATTTATCCCACTAACAAACATTTGACCAACCCAATTTTCAATGCCACCCAAGAAACAAGCTCCGATGTGCAAGTCCCTCTCAAATCCAACCCCTCCCACTCATGTACTTATCCAACCTAAATTTGAAACTACCCAAAGTCCTAGCCTCAATAACCCAACTTGGTAGACTGTTCCACTCATCAACTACCCTATTTCCAAACCAATACTTTCCTATGTCCTTTCTAAATTTAAACTTATATAATTTAAATCCATTACTGCGGGTTCTCTCTTGGAGAGATATCCTCAAGACCTTGTTAATATCCCCTTTATTAATACCTATCTTCCACTTATACACTTCGATCAGGTCTCCCCTCATTCTTCGTCTAACAAGTGAATGTAACTTAAGAGTCTTCAATCTTTCTTCATAAGGAAGATTTCTAATGCTATGTATTAATTTAGTCATCCTACGCTGAATGTTTTCTAACGAATTTATGTCCATTCTGTAATATGGAGACCAGAATTGAGCTGCATAATCTAGGTGAGGCCTTACTAATGATGTATAAAGCTGCAGTATGACCTCTGGACTTCTGTTGCTTACACTTCTTGATATAAATCCCAGTAATCTATTTGCCTTATTACGTACGCTTAGGCATTGCAAACGTACTTACACTTAGGTTACACTACGCATACATATACACACCCCTTTGGGTTTTCTTCTATTTTCCTACTAGTTCTTGTGTATATCCTCTTATCTCCATGGGGAAGTGGAACAGAATTCTTCCTCTGTAAGCCATGCATGTTGTAAGAGGCAACTAACATGCTGGGAGCAAGGGGCTAGTAACCCCTTCTCCTGTATACATTACTAAAGTTAAAAAGAGGAACTTTCTTTTTTCTTTTTGGGCCACCTGCCTTGGTGGCATATAGCTGGTGTGTTGAAAGAAGAAGATAAATTTATTTCCCTTACAAAACTAAAATTTGTCAACCATCTACATTTCCTCTTACAAGCAAATTAAGCTGTATCAAGTACTGTTAACCTCTAATATTTATGAGCATCTTGAACTTGTATGGAGAGTTAAAGATGAACAAATTAATTTTAATTGCTAAACTATCTCACTGTCATTCAATATCAATATTTGACAGATCTGAGGCCCCCAGTTTTGTTAATCTTTCTCATGGACCTTCCATTGAACACAATCTTGAATCCCCCTCCAAATACCATATAAAACTTCATTCTCTTGAATATGGTGCACTGACTAACCTTCATGGCATTCACCTTATTCTCTTAATGTTAATACTCTCTGCTTGCTGCTCAATACTCATTCTCTCACATGAACTGCTTCCCGAAGCCCTTGTTAAAGCATTACTTGTGTTAAGATGCTAGCTGGAGGTGATCCAAGAAATTGAGATTACCAACCCCTTCCTTGGCTCAAACTTTATTAACCCCTACTTCCAAGGCACCTGTATGATTTTTACAGGTTTAGAGGTTCCATATGATAATAAGAGCAATAATAGTACTGGAGGAAACTTTTCAAAGAAAACTGAACACATGCAGATATCACTGCTTAGCAATCAGGTGCACCATATTTTGGTTTTGGTACAATAGAATTTTTTGCATTTTTTGTTTACTATGTAATAAGGGTAATCAGCACCTGGCCATGACCAGTTTGTGATAACCTTTTCTTTGGGCTCTGCAATTCTGGGTACATATTGACGAGAATTTGAATTGAAGTATTTAAACACATGTAAAGAGTACTCTCTCACATGCTCATCCAAATAAGACCTTGACCACTGATATATTGTAGAAGTTGTGACATGAAACCAGTCAACTGTCAGGTATAAGGGCATAAATTGAAGAAAAACTGCAAAAAAAAAAAATTGCAGTGACATACTTGACAAACACCCAATGCAAATATCGTACTTATGCATGAGTATCCTTGTTGCACTCAAGTGCCACTTGCAACTAAGCATGGCTTCACTGTGTACATCTTAAGTAAAAGATAAGTAGAACATTATAAACTCATGAACAAATCTGTCTACATCAAATACAAATACAAATAATTAATTTCTTTTCTGCAGTATACAGATAATGTAGTTTCATGCAATAAAATATTGTTAGGCACAAAAGAAAGCCACTAGCATGTGGTGCATTACAGGCAGTTAACATTGTGCTCACCAGCACTCAAACCTAGCAATGGTACCATTAGAGAGATGTCACTTATAAAGTTCTCAACCTAGTCTGGTATCTGAAGTTAGTTCTGGGACAATTTTCTTCCCCCAGCTTGGACTCTTTTTCTGGTTCAGTTATCTTACTTATGGCAGATCTTACTCTCAAAGATTGTGGGACTTATGCCAAAATTGCTATCTTTTTGCACAGAAAAGAAGGCAGCATTTTCAATATGTATACAAAACATTTCTAACTTATAAACAACTTGCAGTCTTGGTTACTCAACTTACAAACAAGTTGCATACCTGGTTACTCAACTTACAAATCGAATGTTTGTATAGAAAACAACACGAAGGTCAGTCGTTTCACAAATATTCACACTACTGTTTGACAGCTATAAAATCTTAATTGTTTCCTAAGTGCCATGTCTGTAGGTAAAGTAAAAGGACACAAGTGCAACTAATGTGACATTTATTGTGGCAACGTTTCACTCTCCAGAAGCTTTATCAAGCCATTACAAACAATACATGGACACAGAGGGTATATAAAGGCTCAGAGTGAGGTGCAATACTAGTGAGGTACCATTTCGATGTTCACTAGTGGTAGTAGTAGTAGTGACAAAAGTAATACAATATGGTAGAGCAATTAATTCGTACATGAGTAAAAGCTATTACTTGGGTAACGTAAAAATAGGTTGGACAAATATAGACTGGAAAGAGGCAGCTTGTTTCAGTGTTCACTCTCTGTAATGTGCTTTGTGTAGTATAACAGGAGAGACTATGTGATGGCAGGGTTTACTGTTTTCAGGAGGATTCTTGCTAAGACTTCGGAGATGGTGAAGCTGCCGTTGTTTTGTTTAACCCTTTCAGGGTCCGTCCTGTAGATCAACGGCTTTACATTGAGTGTCCAAACCGTAGATCAACGCCAAAATTCTAGCGCCGTCAAATTTAGCGCGAAAACGCTCATAGGTCTACATGTGAGAGAACGGGTCTGCGTGGTGGGTGTGCGCCATAAACAAAAAATCTAGGCGCCCGCATAGCATTGTGGGAACGCCGGCTCAGTTACCCTTGTTCACCATGCCTCGTCGCAAGTCAGCTCTCACTCCCCGGAAAATTGGGACTCTCCTCTTCCTATCTGATAGTTCTGACACTGATGGATGTGGAAATGAAGACGAATTCTACGGCTTTGATCAGTTAGTGACCGAAAAGAATGACCAGGATATCGATAATAGTGCAGAAAACCCTGACGATCCTCAACCTTCTACCTCTGGTGTGGGCACTCTTGACTCACAGTCGGTTGTTCCTCATCGCTAGAGAAAACTAATATTTTCGCGTGGCCAGGCCTCTGACTTCAGTAATGATGATAGTGACGTGGACTGTGATTTTATTGCGCTCGACGATCAATCGAGTAGTGATAGTCAGGAATCATATTCACCAGTGAAGCGTCGGTATGTTCGCCGCCGCATGCTCTCGGGTAGTGTACCCTATGCTGTGCCCAGGGAACAGAGTACATCCCAGAGTACATCCCGTGGCCCAACACCAGTTTTAGGTAGTGATAGTGAGGATGATGTGGCTACACTTGGCATGGATAGACCACAGGCATCAGTGGATGGTGTTAGTGGTGATGGTAGTGGCACTGCCATGCGTGACTCACGAGGCCACGCTGGGACCCACGCTGCTGACTCGTCAGTTCAAGGACAAAGCGGAGCGCCAGCCACCAGCAAACCACAACCACAACCACCCGCACAACCAGCCTATGATGTCCAGTATCCACCAGCAAACTGTATGTGGGATTGGCAGCAAAATCCCAATTTTGTTCCCAAGCCTCACCACTTTGATGACTCTCAAAGTGGAATTCTACCTACTTGTCCCCTTGGAACCACGGCCAATGAACTGGAATTCTTTGAATTATTCTTTGACCAGCCATTGATGGAAATTATTGTCAGGGAAAGTAATAAGTATTTTGAGTACACCATGGCAAATACGATCTTATCACCACAGTCAAGACTACACAGGTGGAAAGAGACGACTGTTGCAGAAATGTATTTGCTTTTTGCAAAAATAATGCTTATGCCTCACATCTATAAGCATAATATAAAAGCATACTGGTCCACAGATCGGCTAATTTCTACCCCGGTCTTCAGTGAAATCATACCAGTGAACAGGTTTATCTTACTCTTACGTATGTTGCACTTCTCTGACAAAACCAGGCCTGACAGAAGTGACAGGTTATACAAGATTAGAAATGTTTTCATGTATCTCAAACAAAAGTTCAGCATATACTTTTATCCATTCAAGAATCTTGTAATTGACGAGTCTTTGATTTTGTTCAAAGGTAGACTGTCATTCAAGCAGTATATACCGAGCAAGAGGAAACGCTTTGGTATAAAACTGTTTGTACTCTGTGACTGTGACAGTGGCCTGGTGTTGGATATTGTTGTATACACGGGTAGTAAAACATTGAAAGATACCAAGATGTTATTGGGTATCTCAGGTGACGTAGTGAGAAACATGATGGCACCTTATCTTGGTAAGGGGCATACATTATATACCGATAACTGGTACACAAGCCCATTACTCAGTGATTTCATGCGAGTGAACAAGACAGATGTGTGTGGCACAGTGCGTTCTAATCGTAAACATATGCCCAGGCTCAACGCAGGTGCTCGTGGTGATGACGTGCAGGTGTTTACTGCCAATGACATCATGGCATTACGGTGGCATGACAAACGAGATGTCACATTGTTGACAACCATTCACCGTAATGAAATGCAAGACAGTGGCAAAGTTGATCGAGTGACTAATGAACGTATTCGAAAACCAGTGTCAGTGATTGATTATACACAAAACATGCGCTTGGTTGACAAGTGTGACATGCAGATTGGTTTTGTTGACTGTGTTCGTAAGAGTTACAAGTGGTACATTAAACTTTTCTTCCATCTCATGGACATTTCAATGCTCAATGCATATAATATATACCAAATAAAGACTGGCAACAGACCACCGTATGGTGAATTTTGTTTGTCTGTTGTCAGACAACTCATAATGAAGTACCAGGTAACAACACCTGCTATACAACATGGTCCTCGAATTCCTCAGGATATACCCAACCGTTTGAGGAGAGAAGGTGATCATTTCATAATACAGCTTCCTTCAACTAAGAAGAAATTTGCTCAGAAGAGATGCATTGTCTGTCCACAAACAAAACGACGGCAACAAAGACGCAAAGACACTCGGTTTATGTGTGAGGAATGTAAGGTGCCTCTGTGCATGGTGCCTTGTTTCAAGGAGTTCCACAAGCTCCAGCAGTTTTAAAACCATGTCCAGTGATTGTAAATATGTAAATATATGATAGAACATTAGTATTATACAATATTTGTGCATGTTTATTGTAATAAACAACAGTGGTAAACAATAATATGATAATAACTTTAGTGCGGTTATTGTGTTCAATACAGTGAGTTTATATATATACATTATATAAAGTATTGGTCTCTCAGGCCCCAAATGTTAGTAGGAATAGAAAAAAATTGGAAAAGAAAAAACAACTAAAACCACAAAATAATGTAATACGCGTATGTGGAATTCGTCGATGTTGGCACTGTATCTCGGTAAGTACTGATCAGATTTTTTTTTTGTCTTATTACCTTCACAAAAATATGCTCTTTAATTCTGTAAGAAAAAATAATTTTTTTTTTTTTCAAAATTTCTTGGACACTGGAGCACCACTTCAGATTTTGGCCTTGGACCCTGAAAGGGTTAATTGTATTCGAAACAGCGATCAGTGCTGATTCGAAGCACTTGCGTCTGCGGAAATTAGTTTCTTTGATCACTAATTGGTCGTCTCTGAATTTCATGAAATGATTGGTGGAATTTCGGTGTTGTACACAGGCGTTGTACAATTACTCATGTACGAATTAATTGCTCTACCATATTGTATTACTTTTGTCACTACTACTACTACAGTGGACCCCCGCATAACGATGGCATCACATAGCGATTATTTCGCATACCGCTTACTTTAATTGCAAAAATTTTGCCTCGCATACCGCTTAAAAACCCGCTTACCGATTTTCGTCCGAGACGCTTCCAATGTGCAGCCTGAGCCACGCTCACATGTTCCGCCGGTGGCATTGTTTACCAGCCAGCCTCCGCAATAACATCCAAGCATACAATCGGAATATTTCGTATTATTACAGTGTTTTCGGTGCTGTTTCTGGAAAATAAGTGACCATGGGCCCCAAGAAAGCTTCTAGTGCCAACCCTGTGGTAAAAAGGGTGAGAATTAGTATGGAAATTAAGAAAGATTTTGAAGGGTTTGGGGCTAACCCTGAGAAGCCTATGCCAGTTGTGGAATCCATTGTGCCTACTTCAAAAATTAAGGAAATGTGTGCACAGTGGGTTGAACTGCAAACCTTTATGGATGAAAATCACCCTGACACAGCTGTTGCAAGCCGTGCTGGTGACTATTTCAATGACAATGTTGTGGCCCATTTTAGACAAATCGTAAAGGAACGGGAGGTACAGAGCTCTATGGACAGATTTGTTGTGCGACAGAGGTCCAGTGACTCTCAAGCTGGTCCTAGTGGCATTAAAAGAAGAAGGGAAGTAACCCCGGAAAAGGACTTGCTACCTCAAGTCCTAATGGAAGGGGATTCCCCTTCTAAACAGTAAGAAGATAATGCTCTCCCCTCCTCCCATCCCATCAATCATCACCAGATCTTCAATAAAAGTAAGTGTCATGTAAGTGTGCATGCCTTTTTCAGTTTGTGTGTATTAAAATTAACATTTCATGTGGTAAAAAAATTTTTTTTTCATACTTTTGGGTGTCTTGCACGGATTAATTTTATTTCCATTATTTCTTATGGGGAAAATTCATTCACATAACGATTATTTCGCATAACGATTACCCCTCTTGCACGGATTAAAATCGTTAACCGGGGGTCCACTGTACTACCACTAGTGAACATCGAAATGGTACCTCACTAGTATTGCACCTCACTCTGAGCCTTTATATACCCTGTGTCCATGTATTGTTTGTAATGGCTTGATAAAGCTCCTGGAGAGCGAAACGTTGCCACAATAAAATGTCACATTAGTTGCACTTGTGTCCTTTTACTTTACATATTGTCGGTAATTCTATCAACTTTATTACATGTCTGTAGGTGCAGATATATGCAGTTTGAGGCTTTTTAAGTCAAGGACATCCTGCATTGTGAGGTACACTGTTGTTATATTGCTATATTTTTCTACATTTATTAGCATTTATCAATAATTTTGACTGAGTCAAGTTTGTGTGTGTCACTTTCCAGTGAAACACAGTCCTGTGCTCCTCTCTTGCCTCCTGTACATCAATCTTGTTTTAGTTTTCTTTCAACACACCAGTCATATCCTACCAAGGCAAGGTGACTCAAAATGGAAGAAAACCTTAAAAAGCTTTTCTTTTTTTAGATTTAGTAACTTGTATAGGAGAAACGTTACTGGCATTTTGGTCGCCTCTTATGACATGTATGGTTACGGAGGAAAGATTCTTGTTCAATTTCCCATGAAGGTGAAAGGAAATAAGAACAAGAACTATTAAGAAAATAGAAGAAAACTCAGATGGGTGTGTATACATGTACATGCCTGTGTAATGTGACCTAAGACTTAGTAAGCA
This sequence comes from Cherax quadricarinatus, assembly GCF_038502225.1. Taxonomy (NCBI): domain Eukaryota; kingdom Metazoa; phylum Arthropoda; class Malacostraca; order Decapoda; family Parastacidae; genus Cherax; species Cherax quadricarinatus. The sequence continues at coordinate 9,160,637 of NC_091375.1, forward strand.
GAAGTACCAAGATGTACCTGTTATTGTGTGTGTTTATGAGACAGAAAGAAGACATCAGCAATCCTACCATTGTGTAAAACAAATACAGGGTTCCACTTCACATTCACATGGCAGAATGGTAGTACCTCCCTGGGTGGTTGCTGTCTACCAACCTATTACCTATAATCAATCTTGGTATCATCTGCAAATTAAATGATGGGGTACAAAATATTTTTGCCAAATTCACTGATGCAGGTGACAAAGGTAAGCAAGTCCCAAAGTGTTTCCCAATCCTAAATAGATTTAAACTTAATTCATTCAGATTCTACTCTGTGCTCCTGGTCTTTATCAGTAATTTCATTCATGAATTTCTGGCTAGTCTTTCAAATTTCACTTATGTTACGGATGTTATTAATTTAGGGATCACTGTTCAAGATGTTCAGTCTAAAACTAGGTATGCTAAACTAAAAATAATACACAACTGGAAAAAGATGTATTATGAAACACAAGAAAGTCAAGAAAGTTTACACTGAATATAAGTGTAAGTTTGTAAGATTTATCTGTCATCTTACATGTTCATAAGGCAGAGAGAAAAAGAACAGCAGTCCTGCCAGAGAGTAAAAGATTTAACAGGCTTCCATTTCATGTTCACATGACAGGACAGGAGTTCCTTCCCATATGATTGCTCTCTCAACCTTATACCTGTTGAATGAATGCTTCATACACTGAAGAGAATCACATATGATAAAAATAATAAAAAAGACATTACAACTCTGAAGCTCACCTTGACAATGCCAGTAATGGTGATCATGTCACCTGGGACACACGAGTCAACAAGATCTTCTCTAACTTCACACTCAATTGTGCGAGGAACACGACCTCCTTCTTTCTGTAAAACACAAACTATCAATAACGTAGTCAGATTCTAAAATAAGCTTAATTGCTGTACATTACTTTGTTCAACCCTGAACACAACAATAATATAAAAAGAATATGGTATAGAAATTGACAATAATGAAAAAACAATACAGGTCGGCAATCAGTAATTCGGTTCCATCATCAATCCGGTGCTAATTTCGGCTACCATAATTTCAAATTTCCGGGGTTGCCACTCCAACTGCCGCTACTGTTTGGGAGCAGTTCTACTTGCTGCATAAGTCATTCCAACTTCTTTTTCTCCATTTATTGTTATAACCTGCTCACTTTTAGCCCTAGCCATGGTTCCAATGAATAAAAGAAATGCTTCTCATTGTGTAAAGAACATACACAGTACATTGTTCATAAAAGATAAGGTGGCTTTGAAGCCACTGTCGGTCGCCATGAGCTCAGCTCACTCAGATAAGGTGTGACTAGTAAATTTGGGCCTACATATGAGAGAACAGGTCTGTGTGGTAAGTGTGCACTATATAAAAAACATCCTGCAGCAGGCAGTGCAAAATGAGAAAAAAACGGCACCAGTGCTTTTGGTGTAAAACAGCGACTTTGCAGTGTATTTTTGTATGGTTTGCATGGTTTTATTCTTTTTTTGGTCTCATTTGATAGAATGGAAGATATCTTATGGGAATATATATAATTTTGATTGCTTTCACGCAGGAAAGGACCTTAAAATTGAGCTCAAAGTAGTAGAAATGTTTGAGTGAACAAATGACGTCGCCGTACAATACGTGTCCAACTGGCCGGTCTAACACGCAATCACAAATGGGTTGACGTTATTTATACAATTACATGTATTACAATAATGCAGTACTCTGCATAACAGTAAATCTTCTATTTTTTGTGTGTATAAAAATTCAAAATGGAAAGCAAGCGTAATATAAGAGGGGCCTGTAGACATGACTAATGAACAGAGAAAATGTTATTTTAGTGCCAAGAATGTCTGCAATGTGCATTCTGGGTGGTTTCTTGTACTCAATTGACAGAATAGAAGGAATACTAGTGAAATAGCTATGAGTTTGGTACACTGGAACAATGGAATGTACCAAAAATAGGGCATAAAGTGGGTGAAATTGCTGATGCGTAAATATCACCATTGGGTTAAGTGTATTCTAACCTTACCACTCTGTAATCTTGCAAAATCACTAATCCAGCACCCTACAGGTCCCGATGATGCCAGGTTAGTGATGGTCAACCTGCACTAAATTACTAGTGAAAATTAACATTTAAATAAGCATTAATATGTACATGTATTAAAATAATGGCACTGACAAACAAGTTAAATCTATTTTTCATGGCACTTTACATATAAAAATTTTCCAAGCCATTTTAAAGTAAAGAACAATATCTTCATACATTAAAAAATTCTGAAAAAAATTTAAAACATTTGACCAAAATATATTTTTGATGTGGGGCCTTTGGCAGGCTCACCTGAAAAACTGTCTATCATACCTACTGTGTTACCTACCTATTATCTACCTCTTCTAGCCCTAGTACAGTCTTATGTGCCCAGTTCAGCATCCCTGACCTTCGCCTGCTCATCAGTGCTATACCCTTGTTGTAGTGATGCAAAGAGGCCAGGCAGGGCAGGAGCAAACACCCAGATCCAGTTGGCAACAAAATTTTGTTGTCAATACTTATTGTATAAATCCCTTCACCTGCATAAATTACTAAGCGTAAAAATAAGAGATTTATAAGGTTTTCTTCCTTTTCGAGTCACCCTGTCTTGGTGGGAGACAGTTGTTGTTGAAAAAACAAAAAACTTAGTGTACACTCTTCGTTCACAATGGACTGTTTCTCTGCTGGCTACCCTGCACCAAGGTGGCTTTGGGGACGAGTCTGCATTTACACTATGTTCTTATATCTCCCTGAGAATGGTACCCATTCTGCCTTCCCTGCTCACAGTTTTAAATCCAAAATAACGCCTCTGGCAGACTGATAAATATTCCTGTTTACATAGATTATATCTTAGCCATTTTTATTAATGCATCATAATTGTTATTTTGGCATTGAACCCTTTCAGGGTTTCGGCCATACTTGTACGGCTTACGCCCCAGGGTTTTTGACGTACTAGTACACCTAAATTCTAGTGCCCTCAAATCTAGTGAGAGAAAGCTGGTAGGCCTACATATAATAGAATCGGTCTATGTGGTCAGTGTGCACAGTATAAAAAAAATTCTGCAGCACACAGTGTGTAATGAGAAAAAAAAAAATTTGACCGTGCTTTTGGATTAAAACAGCGACTTTGCACTGTATTTTCGTATGGTATTTATGGTTGTATTCTAGTTTTCCTGGTCTCATTTTATAGAATGGGAGACATATTACAGAAATTGAGATGATTTTGACTGGTTTTACAAAGAAAAGTACCTTGAAATTGAGCTCAAAGCAGCAGAAATGTTCGATTTTTACCAAAGTTCAAAAGTAAACAAATCATGTCAAGCATCCAATACACGTCAATTGGCGAGTCTAATATTCTTTCACAAGTGCGCTGATATTATTTATACCATTTTTACACTAATGCAGTAGTCTGCATAACAGTAAATCTTCTATTTTTTGTGAGAATAAAAATTCAAAGTGGAAAGCCAAAGACACATAAGAGGGGCCTGGGGATGTGATTAACGAACAGAGAACTTGTTATTTTAGTGCCAGGAATGTCTTTCTTGTTTATTCTGGACCCTATTCAGAAATTGACATCTTTTGAAATCTGTGTGAAATTGGCAAAATTGCTAAATTCTGACCACTTTATTGGATAGTTGAAATTGGTAAATGGGTGGTTTCTTGTGCTCATTCGATAGAAAAAATGGAGTTCTAGCGAAATAGTTATGATTTCTGTCGACTAGTACAGTGGAATTGGCCGAAAATAGGGCTCAAAGTGGGCAAAATTGTCGAGGCTGCCAACTTTGCGAGAGCATAATTCCATAAGTTTTCCATCAAATTTCATACTTTTTGTGTCATTATGACTGGGAAAAGATACTCTATCTTTCATAAGAAAAAATAATTTTTTTTTTTTTTTGAAATTTGGGCGACCCTGAGAACAAGTTTCGGAGAGGGTCTGGCGACCCTGAAAGGGTTAAAATCATACTGGAAGAGACCAAGTATTTGGTTATTGAATCTCAGTAGAAATACTTCATTTCCAACCAAAAATAGCTTACCAACCTGTGCGTGGCTTTGACATTATTCTTAATTATGCTATAGTAAACTTATTTTTTATAAGATTTACTGTTGTGCAGTTATTCCTCAGCTTCTGTCTCTAACTGTAGGTAGGAACTAAAGTCACATCTAGGGTGGATTCTTACCTGATCATCACTGATAATTTCCTGAATTCTGAAGTTTTGCCAGTCTACTGTGTGTGTCAACTTGTGAGAGCGGTCTGGCACAAATGATCTTGCCCTACACTCCTGAACATGGCAGGAAGTTGGCACAGTGTAACGACCTTCATTCTGGCTCACTCCCTGAACACTCCCGCACCCCATACACGTAAAAGCCAGTCTTGTACATAATGGCTTAATGCTGCTTACACGGACAACTGTTCCTTTGACGCTCACAAGTTTGCCTGAAATAATTTTTTTTTATATAGCCAGTGTCATAACTTGAAGCATTTTTGGAATGTAAGCAATGTAACATGAAGGTAATCAGGGATACCAGTGTGCTAGACTCAGGTTCTAGAAGTGGGAAATACAATATCTGCACCATGAAGGATGGACAAGAACATCAATTCACAGGGGTCATTTTAAACTGTTTATTTGAATTGTTATGTCAAAGCACTTCTGACACGACAGCTATTGAACAAGTGATGACGAGTGTGTTTCTTTCTTTGCATCACCATACTTTGTTGGGAAATGCCCTATAGGCTTAAAAATATTAATTTGTAAATATCTTTCAAGAAAATAAAAGTGAGAAACTAATACAAGAGCTGAGGATGGTTGAATAAAATGTTTAACAGCTTTACTTATTTTAATAAAGAACAATAATAATAATAATATAATCAAATTAAGTCCTAAACCCAAAGGGGTCATGCAGCTACTTAACATATAATGCCCATTCACAGATGAAAATATTACCTGCAATGATCTTTCAAAAGGGTGTGTTGATATTAAAGGGATCTTGATCCAAGAAATTGAGATTACTTTTTCCTTTCTTGAAACAAATCTAATTCTTTTTATTACGTTGGCTGTCTTCCACCGAGGCAGGGTGACCAGTAAAAGACACTCTTTCACTATCATTCACACAATCACTATCTTTCCAGAAGTGTGTTAGTGTCAGCAATGATGGACATCAATTACTCAGGTTTCTGGAGAACTTACAAATTCCTCATTACTATTTAAGGGTTTAGTGCTCTCTATGTAATCACAATTCAACTTTAAAGAAATAGTTGTCTGCTTGTTTGTCCTATTTGTCATGACTAAATTTGTTGTTTGTATATCTTTAATGTCCATAAATATAAGCAACTGTTGTCCAGAGGGCTGAGGAAGGGTTGTTGAGGTGGTTCGGACATGTAGAGAGAATGGAGCGAAACAGAGTGACTTCAAGAGTGTATCAGTCTGTAGTGGAAGGAAGGCGGGGTAGGGGTCGGCCTAGGAAAGGTTGGAGGGAGGGGGTAAAGGAGGTTTTGTGTGCGAGGGGCTTGGATTTCCAGCAGGCATGTGTGAGTGTGTTTGATAGGAGTGAATGGAGACAAATGGTTTTTAATACTTGACGTGCTGTTGGAGTGTGAGCAAAGTAACATTTATGAAGGGGTTCAGGGAAACCGGCAGGCCGGACTTGAGTCCTGGAGATGGGAAGTACAGTGCCTGCACTCTGAAGGAGGGGTGTTAATGTTGCAGTTTAAACTGTAGTGTAAAGCACCCTTCTGGCAAGACAGTGATGGAGTGAATGATGGTGAAAGTTTTTCTTTTTCGGGCCACCCTGCCTTGGTGGGAATCGGCCAGTGTGATATTTTTTTTTTTTTTTTTTATTATCACACCGGCCGATTCCCACCAAGGCAGGGTGGCCCGAAAAAGAAAAACTTTCACCATCATTCACTCCATCACTGTCTTGCCAGAAGGGTGCTTTACACTACAGTTTTTAAACTGCAACATTAACACCCCTCCTTCAGAGTGCAGGCACTGTACTTCCCATCTCCAGGACTCAAGTCCGGCCTGCCGGTTTCCCTGAATCCCTTCATAAATGTTACTTTGCTCACACTCCAACAGCACGTCAAGTATTAAAAACCATTTGTCTCCATTCACTCCTATCAAACACGCTCACGCATGCCTGCTGGAAGTCCAAGCCCCTCGCACACAAAACCTCCTTTACCCCCTCCCTCCAACCCTTCCTAGGCCGACCCCTACCCCGCCTTCCTTCCACTACAGACTGATACACTCTTGAAGTCATTCTGTTTCGCTCCATTCTCTCTACATGTCCGAACCACCTCAACAACCCTTCCTCAGCCCTCTGGACAACAGTTTTGGTAATCCCGCACCTCCTCCTAACTTCCAAACTACGAATTCTCTGCATTATATTCACACCACACATTGCCCTCAGACATGACATCTCCACTGCCTCCAGCCTTCTCCTCGCTGCAACATTCATCACCCACGCTTCACACCCATATAAGAGCGTTGGTAAAACTATACTCTCATACATTCCCCTCTTTGCCTCCAAGGACAAAGTTCTTTGTCTCCACAGACTCCTAAGTGCACCACTCACTCTTTTTCCCTCATTAATTCTATGATTCACCTCATCTTTCATAGACCCATCCGCTGACACGTCCACTCCCAAATATCTGAATACGTTTACCTCCTCCATACTCTCTCCCTCCAATCTGATATTCAATCTTTCATCACCTAATCTTTTTGTTATCCTCATAACCTTACTCTTTCCTGTATTCACCTTTAATTTTCTTCTTTTGCACACCCTACCAAATTCATCCACCAATCTCTGCAACTTCTCTTCAGAATCTCCCAAGAGCACAGTGTCATCAGCAAAGAGCAGCTGTGACAACTCCCACTTTGTGTGTGATTCTTTATCTTTTAACTCCACGCCTCTTGCCAAGACCCTCGCATTTACTTCTCTTACAACCCCATCTATAAATATATTAAACAACCACGGTGACATCACACATCCTTGTCTAAGGCCTACTTTTACTGGGAAAAAATTTCCCTCTTTCCTACATACTCTAACTTGAGCCTCACTATCCTCGTAAAAACTCTTCACTGCTTTCAGTAACCTACCTCCTACACCATACACTTGCAACATCTGCCACATTGCCCCCCTATCCACCCTGTCATACGCCTTTTCCAAATCCATAAATGCCACAAAGACCTCTTTAGCCTTATCTAAATACTGTTCACTTATATGTTTCACTGTAAACACCTGGTCCACACACCCCCTACCTTTCCTGAAGCCTCCTTGTTCATCTGCTATCCTATTCTCCGTCTTACTCTTAATTCTTTCAATTATAACTCTACCATACACTTTACCAGGTACACTCAACAGACTTATCCCCCTATAATTTTTGCACTCTCTTTTATCCCCTTTGCCTTTATACAAAGGAACTATGCATGCTCTCTGCCAATCCCTAGGTACCTTACCCTCTTCCATACATTTATTAAATAATTGCACCAACCACTCCAAAACTATATCCCCACCTGCTTTTAACATTTCTATCTTTATCCCATCAATCCCGGCTGCCTTACCCCCTTTCATTTTACCTACTGCCTCACGAACTTCCCCCACACTCACAACTGGCTCTTCCTCACTCCTACAAGATGTTATTCCTCCTTGCCCTATACACGAAATCACAGCTTCCCTATCTTCATCAACATTTAACAATTCCTCAAAATATTCCTTCCATCTTCCCAATACCTCTAACTCTCCATTTAATAACTCTCCTCTCCTATTTTTAACTGACAAATCCATTTGTTCTCTAGGCTTTCTTAACTTGTTAATCTCACTCCAAAACTTTTTCTTATTTTCAACAAAATTTGTTGATAACATCTCACCCACTCTCTCATTTGCTCTCTTTTTACATTGCTTCACCACTCTCTTAACTTCTCTCTTTTTCTCCATATACTCTTCCCTCCTTGCATCACTTCTACTTTGTAAAAACTTCTCATATGCTAACTTTTTCTCCCTTACTACTCTCTTTACATCATCATTCCACCAATCGCTCCTCTTCCCTCCTGCACCCACTTTCCTGTAACCACAAACTTCTGCTGAACACTCTAACACTACATTTTTAAACCTACCCCATACCTCTTCGACCCCATTGCCTATGCTCTCATTAGCCCATCTATCCTCCAATAGCTGTTTATATCTTACCCTAACTGCCTCCTCTTTTAGTTTATAAACCTTTACCTCTCTCTTCCCTGATGCTTCTATTCTCCTTGTATCCCATCTACCTTTTACTCTCAGTGTAGCTACAACTAGAAAGTGATCTGATATATCTGTGGCCCCTCTATAAACATGTACATCCTGAAGTCTACTCAACAGTCTTTTATCTACCAATACATAATCCAACAAACTACTGTCATTTCGCCCTACATCATATCGTGTATACTTATTTATCCTCTTTTTCTTAAAATATGTATTACCTATAACTAAACCCCTTTCTATACAAAGTTCAATCAAAGGGTTCCCATTATCATTTACACCTGGCACCCCAAACTTACCTACCACACCCTCTCTAAAAGTTTCTCCTACTTTAGCATTCAAGTCCCCTACCACAATTACTCTCTCACTTGGTTCAAAGGCTCCTATACATTCACTTAACATCTCCCAAAATCTCTCTCTCTCCTCTGCATTCCTCTCTTCTCCAGGTGCATACACGCTTATTATGACCCACTTCTCGCATCCAACCTTTACTTTAATCCACATAATTCTTGAATTTACACATTCATATTCTCTTTTCTCCTTCCATAACTGATCATTTAACATTACTGCTACCCCTTCCTTTGCTCTAACTCTCTCAGATACTCCAGATTTAATCCCATTTATTTCCCCCCACTGAAACTCTCCTACCCCCTTCAGCTTTGTTTCGCTTAGGGCCAGGACATCCAACTTCTTTTCATTCATAACATCAGCAATCATCTGTTTCTTGTCATCCGCACTACATCCACGCACATTTAAGCAACCCAGTTTTATAAAGTTTTTCTTCTTCTCTTTTTTAGTAATTGTATACAGGAGAAGGGGTTACTAGCCCATTGCTCCCGGCATTTTAGTCGCCTCATACGACACGCATGGCTTACGGAGGAAAGATTCTTTTCCACTTCCCCATGGACAATAGAAGAAATAAAAAAGAACAAGAGCTATTTAGAAAAAGGAGAAAAACCTAGATGTATGTATATATATATATGCATGTGCGTGTCTATGAAGTGTGACCAAAGTGTAAGTAGGAGTAGCAAGATATCCCTGTTATCTTAGCGTGTTTATGAGACAGAAAAAGAAACCAGCAATCCTACCATCATGCAAAACAGTTACAGGTTTTTGTTTCACAGTCATCTGGCAGGACGGTAGTACTTCCCTGGGTGGTTGCTGTCTACCAACCTACTACCTACAGTGTGATAATAATAAAATAATTATTGCCACTGTAGTCTAAAGTTAGGCTTAAGTTTGCCCAAAATGCTCTGCATAACTATAGGCTTTCTGCATGCACAACCAAATGTCTCCCATCTCTGTACAAACATTCTATCATTTGGAAATAAATCTCTAACTTTGACTTTAACTTTGATGAATATAATAATTTAGGAACAATGACCATCACCCACAAATTGGTCTCAGTGAACACTGTAATGAAGGTAAACACTTCTATTACAAGGTCTTAACAGGCTTTGTATTTACATTATACTCCACTTCACACCCCCTTCAGAGGAGGTGCCTTGATTATAAGGAATGGCTCTTGATCCTAGAAACTGGAGTTACCAGGCTTTTCTTGGACCACACCTGACTGCCTCCCATTTCCAAGGTCTTGTATGACAATGGTAACCCTTCTTGGATCAAACCTGATAGTCACCTATTCCCCAAGCCTTGCATAACAAATGGGTTTAGCACGTCCCAAAGAATGTAATGATCCATTTAGCAGACAAAGTATAAAGAACAGCATGCAATTTAAGCATTAACCACGAAGAATAAAGTCACAAAACCGTGGCTGCAATAATTCACAAATAACTCACCCTTATGAGACAAAACTTCTCACAATGTTTTGGTATGACCTGGGCCATTATTATCAAGTCACAACCAAGCAAGAAAAAGCAGAGAGACCAGGAAATAGAGTAACAGGAGGAAGAAGGGCAGTAGAAGCAAGCAAACAAGTAAGCTGGCCAGCATTCTTGATAACTTCTGTAGTTCTTCTTTCTTTCAACACACCGGCCGTATCCCACCGAGGCAGGGTGGCCCAAAAAGAAAAACAAAAGTTTCTCCTTTCACATTTAGTAACATATACAGGAGAAGGGGTTACTAGCCCCTTGCTCCCGGTATTTTAGTCGCCTCTTACAACACGCATGACTTACGGAGGAAGAATTCTGTTCCACTTCCCCATGGAGATAAGAGGAAATAAACAAGAACAAGAACTAGTAAGAAAATAGAAGAAAACCCAGAGGGGTGTGTATATATATAATTGTACATGTATGTGTAGTGTGACCTAAGTGTAAGTAGAAGTAGCAAGACGTACCTGAAATCTTGCATGTTTACGAGACAGAAAAAGGGACACCAGCAATCCTACCATCATGTAAAACAATTACAGGCTTTTGTTTTACACTCACTTGGCAGGACGGTAGTACCTCCCTGGGCGGTTGCTGTCTACCAACCTACTACCTAGGAACTTCTGTAGTTATCCTCTGTTTTTGCATTCTGTGGACCCAAATGTGAAGTTTAGTTTTTTCACCACACAATATAACATTTTTGACACAACCACTGAACTGATGCCACTTCACATACAAGGGAATAGAAAAACCCAAGTGGTGAATAATTTCTCTCTCTTATCTAAATTATTAAGGAGTCAAGTCCAGGAAATTGTGGCTCTGACAAGGACTGTGAGACTTCAAAGATTTGTGTGAACAAGAAGAAAATTAACTATTAAAAGAGAATGATGAAAAACCAATCACATAATTGCTAAAGCTCAATTACTGATAAAGAGAGAAGATACTGGAAGAGGATGAGGAAAAACTTGACAATAAAGAGGTAACACTGCCAGAATTACACGACAATACTGTTTTTTCACTGAAAAGGATCCTGATATGTTTAGAAGCATTGTAGTAAAGAATTTTCTGCAGAAAGAAATGATGCCTTCTCAGCTCTTTGCAAGTGCTCCATGGTAAAAGAACACTGACACATTACAGAATACATAAGTACTTCAATGTAATCTTTAATTACTGACAAGCCTGTATTCACTTCAGTCCACACTCTTCTGCCTCAACTAACGCTCACTAGCAAAATATTAAATAAAAAATGATTTGGCAAATTTGGAGGTGTTTGAAATGTGTCCCTATTTTTCCCATATGGTTTTATTTCACATAATACTACCTTACCTTAAGCACCAATCATCAGGAAATGTAAACGAGGGTGGAAACAATGGGCATGTTTCCTTACACCTGTTGTCCCCATGCACCTAGCAAGTAGGTAGGTACCTGGGTGTTGTCAACTGGTGTGAGTGACATCCTGGGGAACAAAACTGAAGGACCCAAATGACACACTGACTTTCTGGGGTTATCCTAAGTGACTAACCTTCCAGGTTAAAAATCTGAATAAAATCTTATCTATACTTACAGGCAAAAATGTGGTTAACCATTTACAGAGACTCTTCCTTTCATAAATCAAGCTGATATTTTGGAAATGCAGCAACTGCAGTAACATTTAAATTAAAAGCCTAGCTATAATAATGAATCTGGAAAATGCCAGGAATTCAGGTGAAGCAAGAACTACCTATGAATATAAGTTGGTACCCAAGACTTACTTTTTCTCACTTGTTTCTCTTTGTAAATAATTATTACGAGAAAAGTAAGACTGGTTACAGAAAATAAATGAATCAAGCTAAAAATCCCACTTTCTACAATTGTTCCCTACATTTATAAAAGTAAAAGCACTAATTTTTTAACACATCAGCCATTTCCCACCAACGTAGGGTGACCCAGAACAAGAAGAAACACTTTCATTATCACTCAGTCAATCACTGTTTTGCCAGAGGTGTGCTGATACAAAAGTTCAAAACTTACAACATATCTCCACCCCTCCTTCAGTGTGCAGGCATTCTACCATTTAGTTTATTTTAGTAAAATTCTACTAAAGAAGTGATATAATAATGTTAGTAGCTGGAGTAGATGAATAAGACATGTGGTTCTGAAAAACCACTTATCAATAATAAATTATTAATACTGCAACAAACTCGGTTTATTTTATTGCTGATGACTGGTAAGTCATCACACTTAAAAATTTAAAGCTCTTAAACATGTTAATTATTATAAAACAACTAAAATAACAGATTATAATAATCATATACCTCAGTGGGATACAGTTGGTACATTGAAAGAAAAAGAGAGAACTAAGTACTGAACCGACATGGGTCATAGTTAACATAAAAGAGACAGTAACCTAACAGAATATAATTAATAAGAAAACTATATTTCAAGCACTATTTGGATTAACTTGGAACACTTTTTTTGAGGGGAGTGAGGAAGAACCAGTTGTGAGTGTGGGGGAAGTGCATGAGGCAGTGGGTACAATGAAAGGGAGTTAAAACAGCTGGGACTGATGGGATAAACTAAGAAATGTTAAAAGCAGTGGAGATATAGTTTTGGAGTGGCTGGTGTTTTTATTTAATAAATGTATGGAAGTGGGTAAGGTACCTAGGGATTGACAGAGAGCATGCATAGTTCCTTTGTATAAAGGCAAAGGGGACAAAACAGAATGTAAAAATTATAGCAGAATAAGTTCACTGAGGGATATGTTGTGTATCTTTATATGTGTATGCTTCTAAACTGTTGTATTCTGAGCACCTCTGCAAAAACAGTGATAATGTGTGAGTGTGGTGAAAGTGTTGAATGATGATGAAAGTATTTTCTTTTTGGGGATTTTCTTTCTTTTTTGGGTCACCCTGCCTCGGTGGAAGACGGCCGACTTGTTGAAAAAAAAAAAAAAGTCCACTGAGTAATCCTGGTAAAGTGTATGGTAGAGTTATTATTGAAAGAATTAAGAGTAAGATGGAGAGTAGGATAGCAGATGAACAAGGCTTTAGAAAGGATAAGGGGTGTGTAGACCAAGTATTTACAGTGAAATATATAAGTTAACAGTATTTAGATAAGGCCTAAGACAAGGATGTGTGATGTCACCGTGGTTGTTCAATATATTTATAGATGGGGTTATAAGAGAAGTAAATGCGAGGGTCTTGGCAAGAGGTGTGCAGTTAAAAGATAAAGAATCACACATAAAGTGGGAGTTGTCACAGTTGCTCTTTGCTGATGACACTGTGCTCTTGGGTGATTCTGAAGAGAAGTTGCAGAGGTTGGTGGATGAATTTGGTAGGGTATGTAAAAGAAGAAAACTGAAAGTGAATACAGGAAAGAGTAAGGTTATGAGAATAACAAAAAGATTAGGTGATGAAAGATTGGATATCAGATTGGAGGGAGAGAGTATGGAGGAGGTGAATGTATTCAGATATTTGGGAGTGGACGTGTCAGCGGATGGGTCTATGAAAGATGAGGTGAATAATAGAATTGATGAGGGGACAAGGGTGAGCAGTGCACTTAGGAGTCTGTGGAGACAAAGAACTTTGTCCTTGGAAGCAAAGAGGGGAATGTATGAGAGTATAGTTTTACCAACACTCCTGTATGGGTGTGAAGCATGGGTGATGAATGTTGCAGCGAGGAGAAGGCTGGAGGCAGTGGAGATGTCATGTCTGAGGGCAATGTGTGGTGTGAACATAATGCAGAGAATTCGTAGTTTGGAAGTTAGGAGGAAGTGCGGGATTGCTAAAACTGTTGTCCAGAGGGCTGAGGAAGGGTTGTTGAGGTGGTTCGGACATGTAGAGAGAATGGAGTGAAACAGAATGACTTCAAGAGTGTATCAGTCTGTAGTGGAAGGAAGGCGGGGTAGGGGTCGACCTAGGAAAGGTTGGAGGGAGGGGGTAAAGGAGGTTTTGTGTGCGAGGGGCTTGGACTTCCAGCGGGCATGCGTGAGCATGTTTGATAGGAGTGAATGGAAACAAATGGTTTTTAATACTTGACGTGCTGTTGGAGTGTGAGCAAAGTAACATTTATGAAGGGATTCGGGGAAACCGGCAGGCCGGACTTGAGTCCTAGAGATGGGAAGTACAGTGCCTGCACTCTGAAGGAGGGGTGTTAATGTTGCAGTTTAAAAACTGTAGTGTAAAGCACCCTCCTGGCAAGACAGTGATGGAGTGAATGATGGTGAAAGTTTTTCTTTTTCGGGCCACCCTGCCTTGGTGAGAATCAGCCAGTGTGTTAATAAATAATAAATAAAATTATGGATTTGGAAAAGGCATATGATAGGGTGGATAGGGGGGTAATGCTGTTGCAAATGTATGGAATAGGAGGTAGGTTACTGAAAGCAGTGAAGAGTTTTTACGAGGATAGTGATCGTATGGAGGAGGTGAATGTTTTCAGATATTTGGAAGTGGACATGTCAGTAGATGGGTCTATGAAAGATGAGGTGAATCATAAAATATACATGGGGAAAAAGGAGAGTGGTGCACTGAGGAGTCTGTGGAGACAAAGAACTTTATCCATGAAAGCAAAGAGGGGAATGTATGAGAGTACAGTTATACCAGTGCTCTTATGTGGGTGTGAAGCATGGGTGGTGAATGTTGCAACAAGGAGAAGGCTGGAGGCAATGGAGATGTCATGTCTGAGGGCAATGTGTGGTGTGAATATAATGCAGAGAATCCATAGTTTGGAGAATAGGAGGAGGTGCGGGATTAATGAAACTATTATCCAGAGGGCTGAGGAGGAGTTGTTGAAGTGATTCGGACATATAGAGAGTATGGAATGAAAAAGAATGACTTCGAGATTGTATAAATCTGCAGTGGAGGGAAGGTGGGGTAGAGGTAGGCCTAGGAAAGGTTGGAGCAAAGGGGGAAAAGGAGGTTATGTGTGCAAGGGGCTTGGACTTCCAGCAAGCATGTGTGAGTGTGTTAGATAGGAGCGAATGGAGACATATGGTTTTTAGAACTTGACATGCTGTTGGAGTGTGAGCAAGGTAACATTTATGAAGGGATTCAGGGAAACCAGCAGTCTGGACTTGAGTCCTGACAATGGGAAGTACAGTGTTTGCACTCTGAAGGACGGGTGTTAATGTTGCAGTTTTATAACTGCAGTGTAAGCACACTTCTGGCAAGACAGTGATGGAGTGAATGATAATGAAGGCTTTTCTTTTTCAGGCCACCCTGCCTTGGTGGGAAACAGCTGATATGTTAATAACTAAAAAATATATATAAAAAGTCAACCCATGGCTGAGAATAAACATTATTTTAAAAATGTTACAAAATGTTATGAACTATTAATTTTTTTTTCAACACACCAGTAGTCTCCTACTGAGGATGGGTGACCCAAAAAAGAAAAACACTTTCACTATCTTTCAACACTTTCACCATGCAAAGAGAATTCATCATCAAATTCTGTACACATTAACTTCATATCATAATACTCTACATAAGAGGGCCTGAAGAAGTGTCTTAATAACCAACTAACAGACATTCACTAAATCTCACCATAGCAATTTGCTTTGAGACTCTTGAGCTGAGTTAGTTTAGTGTGATCAGTGAGTCGAGCATGAATTAAGGGTAGATTAGCCTCATGAACATAAGCATCTAAAGTTGTATCATCTAAACCTTCCATTGTTCCTGCCAATACTTCTGTTGCTTCTTGTCTTAATTCTGCTTCAACTTCCTCTGTTAGTAACTGTAAAACATAGCATACATAAAAATAATATAATGTCTTACAATATGGTAGGTAATTTTAAAAACTGAGGAGTACTGTCACCATGTAGATCATTTAGCACTCTTTGACAATAAAAATACATACAACACACAAGAATAAGAAATATATAATTAACAGATAATAGAAATAACTAACCTGAATAAATCACACAATATAAATAAATAGTATCACACCAAATTAAAATAAATTTCAGCTAAAAATCCCATTAAAATATTAATGTCAAAAGACTCTCCTGAAAGGTCCCAGCAGTTCCTACAGGCACTCCATTATTATAAAAACCAGGACAAAAGTGGAAAGGCCTAAGCTGTGTGTAAAGTGTTAGTGTGTTCCACAGTCAGAAGCATATCACAAGCTAAGCATGGAAAGGAAAAGGGTAAGCAAAAGTACCTGTAAACAGGTGACTGTGGATGAGATGAATGTTCCTAACTCTCAAGTAACAGTGATTCTTCTCAAAGTGATTCCTGTCAAAGGGAGGCCAAAAACATCATCTTGTCAAGCCCTCTATAACCTGCTTCTCAATCTGTAGGGTCCACCAGACTCCCCTCCCCACTTCCTGAGGGCATCTTACACCAATATGAGTAAAGAAAATAAACTTCACTACAGCATCATGACACTGCTATGATATCACTGTCTGGCATATCTATCTTCACTTTCATATCATTTAATTCCAATTGTATTTTTGTCTTCAATTTGCTTCCCTAAGTGCAAACACAGTTTGAATCATTGCCCAGATGAATATAGGCCATGTACATGAAGAGCCACACTCCTGCAAAGAGTAGGTGAATGTTTACCATGAGACCCAAGTATGAGGTGATGATCAGGCCAGTCTAACAAGCGTACCTTGTCCCCCAATGAGCAGATGACAGAGCTGCCTGGCATGCCTTGGACTGTGATGTTAAAAGGAAGGTACAACAAGACATGTATGGCCCTGGTCTAGAAGAGGAAGTCCATACAGGAAGTGAGTGAGACAGTATGATATTCATCACTTAACGCCACAAAGAAGCAAAGGAATGTGGATTTGGAAGGCTAACAAGTATATGATGATTATCCCAAACATCTATGCATCCCAGCTGTTCATGTATTAGTCAGACACATGAGTTAACACATCCCAGAGTTCAGAGAGGAGACTGGCATAGTTTCAAGATTGTCTGGCAGTTACAGCAGTGGCTTCTTGTTCCTTGCACATGGAGGCCTGGAACCCAAAACACAGCAAGGAATCCCAACAAACTCAACTTTTGTGAAAAATACAAAAGGGCTTTGGCAGATATTAAGGTACCCACAGGAATGACCAGAGTAGAAGTGGCAGAGAGGCAAGGCCATTTAAAAAGTTTTGACAGTGACTGCTGGTACTGAGGTCATTTCATCCCACCATTACACAAGAAGAAACTTCTAGACAGCCCTGGAGGCACTGCAGAGGAGCCACCATAAGGAAAGTCTGTGCAGGACTCCTTCCAGGTACAAGTTCCAGTCTGCCTCAGTACAATCATCTCGAGGCTCATCAATGTCACAAGTTCTGAGGGACTGGGAGGCAGAATGAGGGATCACCACAAGAAAAATGTAGGTAACAGGCAGGACAAGTTTAGATGATGACAATGCCTCAAGCCACCTTTGTGCTAGCAGATGAGGAGTCAACAGAAAAACCATTTGCAAAGAGGGGAGAAGGAAGTGTTTGACAACTGGAGTTGGGCAGAGCATGTAAGCCCTACCTGGCACCTGCCCACCACACCAGAGAGCAGAGATGGGTTAGCAAAGGCTGAACTGGGCACAATAAAGTGTGACAGATTTTACTGTGAATAAAAAATGTAGATATTAGATCAGGAATAGGAATGACATACTCCAGGTGGGTTCCCTAGAGTTCTAACTCAAAAAAAAAAATTATATTAGTGTCCATTTTCAGACTTTTCAGAGCAGAAGGGTTACATTTAGTGTGTGTGTTGCATAGTGAGGGGAATCAGTGTTGATAACAACCACACCAGATATTGTGGTTGTCAGTGTTGAAAACAACCACACCAGGTATTACTGTACTATACCACAGTGAGAAAACCAGCATCATTATTATATACAAGAGGAAGCTGTACATCCTTAAGGATCATTTAGCATCAAGGGAACAGAAGATAAATAGGTTTAATCCCAGGGGAGGCACCTCCAATTTCTTGGATCAAGAGCCCTTCAGCAGCATCAAATCATCCTTCGAAGGGAATGAAAGGGTGCCTTAATGATACTGAATAGCTCTTGATCCAAGGAACTGGAGCTGAAACAAACGGTAGTCCAGCTCCAGTACATAATATAAAGTACAGTAGGACCCCCATATCCACAGGAGATATGTTCCAAGGACCTGGCACGGATATCGAAACCGCGGATAGTAGCAAACCGTATATGTAAGTCCTATATATACCTATTATAAAGTTTAATTGGCAAATTATGCACATTAAGTGGAGAATTTTCACTTTTTTACTGATAGGAAGAACTTCACAGCTTCTCTTAGGCTTTGAAGAACTGCCAGTTAATGTGCTTTGGGGCCATTATTATGTAAAATTAAGAGTTTTTTTCAAGGCCACAGTAAACCTTGGATAACTGAAACTGTGAATATCAAATCAGTGGATATGGGGGGTCTACTGTACAGTGTTGTACTGTTTTCATACCTGGTGCATTGCAAGACCAAGGCAACTAATAATTTTTTCTGGAGAATTAATTACTAAGCTTGGTAATTCTGGTATTTCCTTCATGATGACCTCATCAGCCAAGAGCATCTTCAGATTCACCGTAAAAGCTCGACGCTCTTCAATTTCTTCCCGTTGCACTGAAGGCCGCAGCTGAAGGAAATACTTTTCGAAGGCTTTAATGAATGTTACGGCCTCAGATCCCTCACTATAACCTGCCAGATTTAAATTAAAGTCAAAGAATTAGCACAAACATAAATAGTCAAAGTGTACTTGCTTTATACTGTATCCTAAGCATAATAAAGTAAGAATATTAAAACTAAAAGTAAAAAACATGCTACAGTGTACTGTAGCATGTTTTTTATTTTTACAGCCTCTCCTCACTTAGCAATGTACTCAGCCTCTCCTCACTTAGCAATGTACTCAGCCTCTCCTCACTTAGCGATGTACTCAGCCTCTCCTCACTTAGCGATGTACTCAGCCTCTCCTCACTTAGCGATGTACTCAGCCTCTCCTCACTTAGCGATGTACTCAGCCTCTCCTCACTTAGCGATGTACTCAACCTCTCCTCACTTAGCGATGTACTCATTTATCAACGACTCGGACTTACAATGGGCTTTCTGACCAGTAAGCATACCTAAATAATGTATATTAGAGTTAATTTCCTTTATTCTGTTTATTACAGTATACAGTACACTATTGTATAAACATTTAAAAATATACCAGAAATGTTATAAATGGTGCAAAGGTAACATTAAAACAATATCAAGGATGGTTGACACAAACCCACTACCATTATACTGTGTATGTGCTGTATTAGAAAGAAAAAATAAATAAATCAAAGCAAATTCCAACTTGATAACTTTGTTTTAATTTGCATAACTCGTACATTTTACAGAAAACAATAAAAAAGTAAAATACACATACATACCTTATTACTTACCTTAAAATATTTGCACTCTTAATGTAGGGTGAGAGGCAAGAGTATTTATTGTAGCATACAATGCATATACAGTACACTCATTACTTACCTTAAATATCTGTAGTCCTAATGTGGGGTGAGAAGTGAATATTTATTGTACAAAGAGAAAGAACAACAACAAAGAATGGAAGTACTGTACAAAAGAAGTTCACATTAAAGGGGTTAGCTGGTGAGTTTGTCTGTATTTACATTCTGTATGCCTCTCATGGCATCTTAAGAAAAGATTAAACTCGGTGAACAAGGTATGTCGATGGTAATAATAATACTAATAATAAATAAATAATAATATAATAATAATAATACAGCCTCTCCTCACTTAACGATAGAGCTCCGTTCCTAGGACCACGTCGGTAAACGAATTCATCGCTAAGTGAGGAGCATACTATAATGGTAGTGGGTTTGTGTCAACCATCTTTGATATTGTTTTAATGTCACTTATGCACCATTTATAACATTTCTGGTATATTTTTGAATGTTTATACAGTAGGGTACTATATACTGTAATAAACAGAATAGAGGAAATCAGCTCTAATATAAATTATTTAGGTATGCATACTGGTCAGAGAGCCTGTTGTAAGTCCGAGTCATCGGTAAACAAGTACGTCGCTAAGTGAGAGGCTATAATAATTCCTAAGGAGCGCTAAGAGAGGCTATAATAATTCCTCTGGAGCGCTTTAAATGTCATACGTATTTTGTATATGTTTGATAGCTGACATTTAATATGCTCCACATTGATTATTATTAATTTATTATTATTATTATTATTACCATTGAGCTTAATCATTTCTTAAGATGCCATAAGAGAGACAATGTAAACACACAGACGAACACACCAGCTAACCCTTTTACTGTGAACTTTTGTACTTCATCCATTTTCCTCTTGTTTTTCCAATTCCAAGTGCTGCTGCACTTCTAACTATCTTGTATTATGGGGTGCACAATAAAGTACAAATTAGTACAAATATGTAATCTTGGAGACTGTGAAAGCTAGTGTACTAAGTGGCTGTAGGAAGGAGATCGAGATGCTTGACGCTGAGACGTCACAGTGCCCGTTTCCATGACCCACGTCCTTGTACTGTACATAATACCGACTCGTCGGAGACCCCATTGTAACTCAAAGTTGTTGGTAAAAGAGTACGTCAGTAAGCGAGGAGAGGCTGTATTCAAAGGAAAGCACTAAATTCACAAAAATCATATAGCAACTGGGTAATGAGAAATAATGAGGCTTGATTCAAGAAAAGGGAGATGATGAATATGACATGTGAAACAAGAATATTGTTGAAATGTTTCACCTGTATAACAGACTTCTTCACTCAAATACAGGCAAATATAACACTGGAGACAATACTAGTAGTAGTTTTTAGGTTATCAGTCCCTCAACTTTGGTTGGGCATTAATAACATTTCAGTAATCAAGATACTCAAGCAGCCAATTAAGACATGCCCAAAATTGGGTATTTTTATTGTTGAAACATTGTGCCTACAGAGCAGGCTGCTTCTGTCAAATACAGAGACAGCAGAAACAGAGGCAGCAAGACAGATGATGTAATCAGTCCATCAACCTTGAAGTACTACTAGTTTCAAGATGGTCAGTCCCTCAGCCTGGAGAAATGTTCAACTCTATAGCTGAACAACTCTCAGAGCTATTTGAATTGTGGTATCCACACACTTCTGGTAAGACAGCTAATGAATGAGTGATGGTGAATGTGTTTCCATTCACTAAAACAGCAGAAGCTACCATTTATGCAGGAGGTCAATCAACACATCTATCCACTAATAACAAAACCATTATAGTATATCTTTTGGTATATTAAAAGAAACTTATGCTACCACACCCCCTAACTCATAACACAGAGATCATAAAAAATTATTCAATTTAATTGTGGTACAGTGGGATGAACTGGGCAGACAGTGGAAGCAAACTCTATATAGGAGTTTAAAATATACACATTACAAGCTATTATATGTCTTTATGTTAAAACTTACGTGGAAAGCTGAAAAACTAGAGTCACCCTCTCCACTCCGAAAAATCAAATACATAACTAAGTAATTTTGCATTTTCTCTGGGGAATGAAATTTAAAATGTATAGTATTATGATACAGGAGAGCCCTGCTTATACAGGTCAGGTTCCAGGCTATCACTGTAAAGTGAAAATCACTGTCAAGTGATTTCAAATGCATATACAAGCCTGACAACATGTTTACACAATCATATATTAAGTGGGCAACAGAGTTAGGCCTAAAAAATGCGTACACAGTACACACATTACTTATATTACTTTTGTCCTTAACTTATAGTGAATGGTAAATATATTTATTGCAGGAAGCCTGAATAAATGAAGATGGGTATAACCTGCATTAGCAAAATGCTGTAAAGTGAACTGCTGTGAAGTCGGGCCCTCCTGTACTCAGTTTGTAAGACAATTTGATCAGTAGTGAACAGAGTATTACCACAATCTATATAATTTTTCAGAATTTTTCCTGTGATAACATGAAGTTGTGCTGAAAATGTTACAACTGATTCAATATTTTTTTAAAAATTAAATATTATTAATTTATACTATATAACTTTTTATGTTTATATAATTCATGTGTAAAAAAATCTGTCTACCATTAACTGAGTGTGGATGAATGAGTGTACTTATGTGTGTGGGAATGATCTTACATGAGTGGAAACATCTTCAGAACAATGTAATTTTTGTGTGATCATAACATCTGTGAGCTCTCAAGACCAAGGCAGGGCGACACAAAGAAGAAACCACATTCACTATCATGCACTGAACTACCGTCTTTCCAATAGTGTGCGAACCTCACAATCAAATTACTCTCTGACTGTAGCATCCCTACCTCTCCTTCAGAGTGCAGGCACTGCCCTTCACACCTCCAGGATTCAAGTCCAGCTAACCAGTCTCAATCAATCCCTTCATAAAAGTTGCCTTGCTCACACTCCAGCAGAATGTCCATTATAAACCACTTATCTCTATTCACCTATATGCAAGCATGTAGTCATGCAACAATTAATGCAGAACTTTGTCTTTTGTTTCTTTCTACTTTAAATCCTGATAATTAAGACATATGTACAACAATTAGGAATCTTTATTCTGAAAAGCTTCATCTACACGTCAGGGAAAATTTTTCGGAATAAACACACCTAACTGTTGAACATGTGTCTTACTTATCAACTTGTCGGTATTGTATTCCGTTATCATGGTTACACTATAAAGCTTGCCCAAGCATCAACCTGTAACTACAGTATTTGTATATTTGTCTTCAGTAATTATTATTTGTACAGAATTATATTCCTGGTAAGTGATAAACCTGTATAAGGACCATACAGCACCTGGATAAATGGATGACAATAATGTTGGATCCAAGGTTGCTTGTAAGAGGGTCAATCACAAAAGAAAGTAGCATGTCTGTATGCTATATTCAATCAGCCCAAACTTATATCATTTTATTAAATTTCTAATAGTTATAGCATTTATTACCCCTTTTACACTACTACACCATACCACCATTCCTGTGAAAATTCATTTTGCAAATACATTATTATTATTAGCACAAAAGTGAACTAGATTAAAGGTCGAACTAGAGCACTCACAATTATCATTATTATTATAATCATAACTAAGAACTAAGCCCATAAGGGTTATACTGTCCTGCAGAGAACTGATAAAAACTGAGATTCTTAAACAAAATAAAAAACGAACTATTAACCTTCATTCATATAAAGCAACCAGCCTTTATATGGAGTAGGCACCTGTGGCAGCATTGATGTGATGAGCCGTTGTGACATTCCTACCCTCGACACATCACCACACTCAGAGCTCTGAGATGACATCCTACATAAGGGTGCTGCCATCATCCCCACACCTGAAAAATAGAAGTACCACTTGTTTTTCCAGTATCGTTACCTTTTTTATATGATTCTAGTAATAAATATGAGAAAATTTTGAAATGAAATTTTAAAGAATCAAATACACACTAGATGCAGATTAATACAGGAACAATATTTTTGATATACAGGAGATAAAAATAATTATTATAGGTAGTAGGTTGGTAGACAGCAACCGCCCAGGGAGGTACTACTGTCCTGCCAAGTGAGTGTAAAACGAAAGCCTGTAATTGTTTTACATGATGGTAGGATTGCTGGTGTCCTTTTTTCTGCTTCATAAACATGCAAGATTTCAGGTATGTCTTGCTACTTCTACTTACACTTAGGTCACACTGCACATACATGTACAAGCATATATATACATACCCCTCTGGGTTTTCTTCTATTTTCTTTCTAGTTCTTGTTCTTGTCTATTTCCTCTTATCTCCATGGGGAAATGGAACAGAATTCTTCCTCCGTAAGCCATGCGTGTCACAAGAGGCGACTAAAATGCCGAGAGCAAGGGGCTAGTAACCCCTTCTCCTGTATATATTACTAAATTTAAAAGGCGAAACTTTTGTTTTTCCTTTTGGGCCACCCCACCTCAGTGGGATACGGCTGGTACATTGAAAGAAGAAAGAAAAATAATTATTCTTGCATTTTTATTGTTAATGAACAGAGCTCACCTCATGAAAAATAACAACGATGGGGTTCCGTTCTCAAGACCATGTCGGTAAACGAATTTGTCACTAAGCATGGAGCATACTATAATGGTAGTGGATTTGTGTCAACCATCTTTGATATTGTTTTACTGCCACCTTTGCACCATTTATAACATTTTTAGTATACGTATTTTTAACCCTTCGAAGGTCCAAGCCATAGTTCTACTCCTTGTCCACAGGGTCCAAGAATTTAAAAAAAAAAAATCTATTTTTCTTATGAAATTGTAGAGAATCTTTTTCTAAAGGCAATAAAACAAAAAGTACAAAATTTGAAGGAAAATTGACAAAATTATACACTCTCGAGAATTTTACTGCATCAGCGATATTTATGCATCAGTGATTTTGCCCACTTTGACTCCTATTTTAAGCTAATTACATTATTCCAGTCGACCAAATTGTTAGCTATTTCGCTACTATCACTTCTATTTTATCGACTAAGCACAGGAAACTGCCCAATCAAACAATATGAACTACCCAATAAAGTGATCAGAAATTGGTAATTTGGCCAATTTCACAAGTTCAAAATATGCATTCCAATTTCAAAATAGGGTCCAGAATAAACAATACAGGCATTCCTAGCACTAAAATAACATTTTCTCTGTTTATTAGCTATGTTTCCAGGCTTTACAGATGAATTCCATTTTTATTTTTTTTATTCACATAAAGAATTTTTATTTACACAAAAAAATAGAAGATTTACTGTTATGCAATATTGTAATAATTATATAAATAATATCAGCACATTCATGAATGTATATTAGACTCACCAGTTGAATGTATATTAGACTCACCAGTTGAATGTATATTAGACCCACCAGCTGAACATTGGCAAAAATTGAACATTTCCACTACTTTGAGCTCAATTTCAAGCTATTTTCAGTACTAAAACAATCAAAATCATCTCTATTTCTGTAATATAGCTTCTATTCTCCATGGGGAGGTGGAACAGAATTCTTCCTCCGTAAGCCATGCGTATCGTAAGAGGCAACTCACATGCTGGGAGGAAGGGGATAGTACCCCCTACTCCTGTATACATTACTAAAGTTAAAAAGAGAAACTTTTGTTTTCCTTTTTGGGTCACCCTGCCTCAGTGGGATATGGCCAGTTTGTTGTATGAAGAAGATCTTCCATTCTATCAAATGAGACCAAGAAACAGTGAATACCACAAAAAACAACAAAAATACACCACAAACTCGCTGCTGTAATCCAAAAACATGGTCACAGTTTTTTTTTCATTATGCACTGCGAGCTGCAGGATTTGTTTTATGTGGTGCACACTTACCACACAGACCTATTCTCTCATATCTAGGCCAAATTTACCACTCACAGCTTAACTGAGTGAGCTGAGCTCATGGTGTAGAACTACAGCTTGGACCCAGGCTTCGAGGCCGCAGAACTACGGGACAGACCCTCAAAGGGTTAAGTTACAAACAAATCTGTGACTTGATAAATCTAAATATGTGGTCAAAATATTATCAATACAGGCTCCATATAATTACATTGGCATCTCTTTATCAAGACATAACAAAAGAGCAATACAGCAGGCCCACTGGCCCATGCTAGGCAAGTCCTGCTCACATCTAATCATGTGCCTGTCTAATCTTTTTTGAAGCAACCTAAAGTATTGCACTTACTTCAGGAATGGTAGTTGGAATGTAGTGTATGCCAATCATCCACAACTCTACTAATAATCACCATTTTCCTATATCCTTTTCTCAATCCTGACTCTGAATTAGAAATATACAAGCCACAAGTGGCAAAATGTCTCCTTCAATAAATGCCTTTATTGTGCATGTGTCACCCCCAAAACCTGAGGTAGATGTAGGGGACGTCAGTCTAAATGTTGGAAGAAGAGAGCAAGTTATTGACAGGTTAGAGGTTTGAATATACAGCAGACATAGACTGGAGCTTGTGTTGGAGGGGAATCTTTGGGATTTGAAGAACTGCTGAAGTATGAGCATGGTAATATCTATGATGGGAACCTGGGAAACCAATCAGCTGGACTACTATTGGAGGTAAAAAGTTAAGTGTCAGCACTCTGAATGTCAGGCGGTGATGCTGTACAGTAGTTTGTGGCATCACCACTGAATTCTGATACCTGTGCCTTTGTGGAAAATCAGTCAAACACAAGTGATGATGAATAAGTTTCACTAGGATTCTTCCAACATGTTTTTAACTATTTTCTCAAAGATTCTGAGTTTTCTTAGCAAACATTATTTGAGACCATACAGTACCCTTACATAAAGGAAAAATTCTTACCTCTGTTATTTTTGTTGGTTCCTCTCCAACTTCCTCCTTGATCTGTTCCCCTGCCTCCTCTTCCTCTCCATCCTCCTCTTCCTCTCCATCCTCCTCTTCCTCTCCATTCTCCTCTTCCTCTCCAGTTTCCTCTTCCCCTCCATCCCCTGCCAGAGCCGCCTCCTCCATGGGTGTTAGTCGACATGAAGTAGTTAACCGTTCATCAGTTACCCTTGGTCAATAAAATACAATTAAACACATATACTGTACATTATTTTTAAGCAAAATATTTTTTGCCATATATATTGTCTTGTACTACTCACATTATTCTATATTTTGTGGAGAGTCCCAGGGTAAGCAACTACTACATTGACTGTATGAAATACAATGACACACTGAGTGTCCGTGGTTCAATCCCCAGCATGGGTTGAAACATTAGCAGAATTCTTTACACCTGGTGTCCCTGTTCACCTAGCAGTAAGTAGGTACCTTACACCTGCTGTTACTGTTCACCCAGCAATTAGTAGGTACCTTACACCTGGTGTCCCTGTTCACCTGGCAGTAAGTAGGTACTGTACACCTGGTGTCCCTGTTCACCTAGCAGTAAGTAGGTACCTTACACCTGCTGTTACTGTTCACCCAGCAGTTAGTAGGTACCTTACACCTGGTGTCCCTGTTCACCTGGCAGTAAGTAGGTACCTTACACCTGGTGTCCCTGTTCACCTGGCAGTAAGTAGGTACCTTACACCTGGTGTCCCTGTTCACCTAGCAGTAAGTAGGTACCTTACACCTGGTGTCCCTGTTCACCTGGCAGTAAGTAGGTACCTTACACCTGGTGTCCCTGTTCACCTGGCAGTAAGTAGGTACCTTACACCTGGTGTCCCTGTTCACCTGGCAGTAAGTAGGTACTGTACACCTGGTGACCCTGTTCACCTGGCAGTAAGTAGGTACTGTACACCTAGTGACCCTGTTCACCTGGCAGTAAGTAGGTACCTGGGTGTTAGTCACCTGGTAAACACAATTCCTAATATAGCTATTGCCTATTAAATAAGATGAGATTTTCTTCGGATTTTTAACCCCGGAGGGTTAGCCACCCAGGATAACCCAAGAAAGTCAGTGCGTCATCGAGGACTGTCTAACTTATTTCCATTGGGGTCCTTAATCTTGTCCCCCAGGATGCGACCCACACCAGTCGACTAACACCCAGGTACCTATTTGCTGCTAGGTGAACAGGACAACAGGTGTAAGGAAACGTGTCGAAATGTTTCCACCCGCCGGGAATCGAACCCGGGCCCTCCGTGTGTGAAGCGGGAGCTTTAGCCACCAGGCCACCGGGCCTTATGTTAGTCTTACTAAATCTTAAGTTAATCTTAAGTTTGTCAAAATTTGTCTAAGTTTGTCTAAGATACTCCAGTATGGCTTTAATAGAAACAATATATCATGTCAAGACAAATTGATTCCCATTACTAAATCTGCCATTTATACTATTAAATGATCTGACTACCTATCTTAAACCTAATTATGTACGTACCTAACTGATAATGTTCCTATTTAAGTACCTAATGATATGTTCAAATGTACTGCTCAGATATAGTGGTCATTTTTCTAACTTAAATCTTACAATATGTAAACCACACACTATATTATTATTATTATAATCAAGGGGAGCGCTAAACCCGTAGGATTATGCAGCGCCTGTGTGGGGGGGGGTGGAAGGTATTCAGGCTTAATTCGGGGAAGTGGAGCACAGATCCAATGCCCTAGATCAAGAACCCCTCACCAACATCAAGGAACCTTCCTTGAGGGGACCACACATTGTAAAATTTAATAAAAGAAAATAACTATTTGTATTTGGTGTGGGTTGCATCCTGGGGGGACAAAATGGCCACAATACAAATAAATCACTTTGACTTTTTTTTTTTACTTTGTCTGACTTTTTCGCGTTATCCCAAGTACTCTCCACACATGTTACTAGGTAGGACACCTGTACTTAGGTGTACCTGTACCTAAATAAACTTAATTACCGACAAGAGGCAGGTGAGCAGTGTGGTGAAGGTAAACAAACTTTGGCGGGCAGTTTCTTCAGTAAATCCTCACAATCCGGATTAAATCCGGCGCTAGAAAAACTTTACTGCATTTCTTGATCAACCTTTGCAGGTTTTATTATTATTATTATTATTATTATTATTATTATTATTATTATTATTATTATTATTATTGTTATTATTATTATTATTATTATTATTATTATTATTATATTATTATTATTATTATTATTATTATTATTATTATTATTATTATTATTATTATTATTGTTGTTATTGTTATTATTATTATATTATTATTATTATTATTATTATTATTATTATTGCTGCTGTTATTGTTATATTTAAAATAATAATGCCATTTTATTTATTTTATGCTGTACAAAATAATGTAGTTTACATATAAAACATTGTTAGGCACAAAAAAAGACAGTAGTACATTCTGGACAAACTAATCCTTAAGATTTAAACATAAACTATTAAGTAGTATTTCTTATGCAGTTAACTACAGTTAAATACAAAATCTCAATGTACTGTTTGCATAGACATAAAATATATTAATAAATAAATAAATAAACTATAATCATATGTATGATAAGAAAGGATAATGAGAACCTTCAAAATTAGGAATGCCAAGCCCATGATGATGGGCTTGAAGATGACAAATTATGCAGTATCACAATCACTAGCCCGGTGACCTGGTGGCTAAAGCTCCCGCTTCACACACGGAGGGCTCGGGTTCGATTCCCGGCGGGTGGAAACATTCAACACGTTTCCTTACACCTATTGTCCTGTTCACCTAGCAGCAAATAGGTACCTGGGTGTTAGTCGACTGGTGTGGGTCGCATCCTGGGGGACAAGATTAAGGACCCCAGTGGAAATAAGTTAGTCCTCGATGACGCACTGACTTTCTTGGGTTATCCTGGGTGGCTAACCCTCCGGGGTTAAAAATCCGAACGAAATCTTATCTCTCTTCAGATCGCTTGTCCTCTCTAGGCTGGAACACTGCTGTACACTAACTGCCCTCTTCAAGGCAGGTTAAATTGTTGACCTGGAGAATGTATAAAGAACTTCCACGGCACACATAAGTGCAATAAGGCACCTAAATTACTGGGAACACTTGAAGGAACTTGATTTGTATTCCCTGGAATGCAGGCGAGAGAGATACATAATAATATATATACATTGGAAAATCCTTGAGACACTAATACCAAACTTGCACACAAAATTCACTCCCTATGAAAGCAAAAGACTTGGTAGGAGATGCAACATTCCCCCAGTGAAATGCAGGAGTGCCACGAGTACACTGAGAAAGAACATAATAAGTGTCAGGGGCCCAAGCCTTCAACTGCATCCCAGCACACGTAAGAGTGATTACTAATAGACCCCTGGCTGCCTTTATGAAGGTGCTGGATAGACACCTACAGTCAGTACCTGATCATCCAGGCTCTGGTTCGTACGTTATTTTACGTGTGGCCAGCAGTAACAGCCTGGTTGATCAGACCCCCACCATGAGGCCTGGTCACAGACCGGGCCACAGGGGCATTGACCTCCGGAACTCTCTCCAGGTACACCTCTGACTATAACAAACCCATCACAAACAGGTTGTCCTTGTTAATGGGTCTCATGTATGCTGTAAAAGAGGGTGTCACTATCAGGTGGTCTGCATGGAAGGAAGTCTAAGGTCACTAAGGGCTGATGCCTAGGGAATGTGAAAGAGGATGTGGATCCCAGACAGAGGGATACAAAATAGAGCAGAGTTGCAAAGAGTTGGTATGAAGTGAACGATTATAGGAACAGTTTCATATGATACATTCAAAAACAGCAATTGACAAGACTTCCATAGGAAGAGTGTCATAAAGCACCTTGTCATATTTGAGATTACGTGAGGAAGAATCCAGATCCACAGAGGGGTCGAGAAGAGCACAAGGATGCCACTGCTGCATCAATCAATTCAATCTCTTTAGGGAAAGAAAATGAATTTTGGGGAGAGAAACCAGACCTTTGAACTGAGTTAGAAGGAGAGAACCAAAGAACCATGAAAATACAGTGTACTGGGGAGGTGAGGAGGAGGAAAGAGTAATGGAGACAGGGATGTAACTAGACAACAGGGCAGATGGAAAAAGGAAGGAAAGTACCAAGGAGGAGAAAGAGGAGTAAAAAGACAGTGGGACCAGAGAGAGGGAGATGGTGAATGAAGGGATAGTTGAGAAACAGAAGACCAACAATGAACCTCCACCTCCATCACCCTATGTAGAGCAGGAGACACACATGGAGGCTGAACAGGTGCAGGGGAGGTAGAATGATGGAGGGAAGCATCAGAGAAAAGTAAAGGCAGAGGAGTAGGAATCTCGGCAGACAGCAGCTCAAACCAGTTGTGTGATTATGGAAGGAGAGCATGAGAGTGGCATCAATGGTAACGTGAGCATGTATTACCAGTATTAATGTGCCAATATAGCCAAGATGAGAGAGCTTCACCATTGGACATGTCCCTTCTCTCTTAATATGTAGGCCTTGCTTTCCTTAATGTAACTGAGCATGAATGGAAGTAGGAGGGATGGGCCCCACAACAACTCAGTTATTGAGGGTTAGACCATTTACAAGCAAAATCATTATGAGTGAGACTGGATTATTATAATAAAAAAGAAGCGTTAAAAAAACAAGGGTTATATAGTGGAGTGAGACTGGAGCAGACAGGATATCTGACTTACAAACAGCAGGAAAACAGGGTAAAGAGAAATTTCCAGAATGACAGGGAATGATTAGCAAGATAAATATAGTTAGAAGGGAGCCGACAGTCTGAGCTTACTGTATGAAGGATGGACACAGGTATCAGCATGCACAGCAAGCAAAAACTGAAGTTCAGGTTCTTTATATGCTATTTGTACACTCTAAAAAAGGATAACTTTTATGAAGGGATTTGGGGGAAACCAGTTAACCAGACTTGGTGAGCTGGTAGACAGTCATGTGTTGAAGGCCAGCCTTCCCACAATGAATACTATGACAGTCATGATGTCCGTAAATTGGAAACAGAAGGGCATCCTGGGCTACATGCATGGAAAGAAATCTAATGCCTCACCATGGACATTATTTTTACATTAATGGGGTGGATAATGCAATACCCATAGGAATCATACAGTGGAGGAATGGGATGCATTCAAGTTTGATCCAAGGAAAGGGAACAGGTGAAATTCCTTGAACCAAGAGCCCCTTACCAACATCAAGGAAAGTCCCTTGAGGGGCTGACCATGAACAAAATTGTTCGGCTAACCTCGTAGTCATACAGGATGTCTACAGATTCAATCAGGTAGTTGGAAAGAAGATATCGAGGATGATGACGATGATACATCAAAGGTACATTAGAGTGTCGAGGAAATTGTGGTGAAAGAGGGTGTCTAGAGTGTCAGTGGTCAGAGGTGAGCTGTGTGTTCCTGGGAGATGAGCTGGAGTCACACTGGAACTAACCTTGGAGGCCAGACAGGCATTTGAGGCAGGCTCCTGGATCACAAGACAGTCACTGCACAGTGAAGGTTGAAGGGAGAGAGAGGAAGGGGGGAGTACACAGGAAAATTGTCACAAAAAAGCCTGGAGAAGGTTGAGAACAATAAAGTAAAGAGAAGCATCTTTGAAAATGAAAGAAAAGACCACAGATCTGCAACAAGCATCACTCACCATTGATGTGACCAGAGTCCAGTTTTCTCTGTATGGAGCAGCTGATTATTATTATTATAATCAAAAAGAAGTGCTAAGCCAATGGAGCAGCAGGACAAACACAGAGCTACTGATCTAAGAATTGTCTTCTGTGAGGAATGATTTTTGATGAAAGGGGAATTATTATTATAATCAAGTGGGTGCGGGAGGGAAGAGGAGCGATTCGTGGAATGATGATGTAAAGAGAGTAGTAAGGGAGAAAAAGTTAGCATATGAGAAGTTTTTACAAAGTAGAAGTGATGCAAGGAGGGAAGAGTATATGGAGAAAAAGAGAGAGGTTAAGAGAGTGGTGAAGCAATGTAAAAAGAGAGCAAATGAGAGAGTGGGTGACATGTTATCAACAAATTTTGTTGAAAATAAGAAAAAGTTTTGGAGTGAGATTAACAAGTTAAGAAAGCCTAGAGAACAAATGAATTTGTCAATTAAAAATAGGAGAGGAGAGTTATTAAATGGAGAGTTAGAGGTATTGGGAAGATGGAGGGAATATTTTGAGGAATTGTTAAATGTTGATGAAGATAGGGAAGCTGTGATTTCGTGTATAGGGCAAGGAGGAATAACATCTTGTTGGAGTGAGGAAGAGCCAGTTGTGAGTGTGGGGGAAGTTCGTGAGGCAGTAGGTAAAATGAAAGGGGGTA
Source organism: Cherax quadricarinatus (assembly GCF_038502225.1). Classification (NCBI taxonomy): domain Eukaryota; kingdom Metazoa; phylum Arthropoda; class Malacostraca; order Decapoda; family Parastacidae; genus Cherax; species Cherax quadricarinatus. The sequence continues at coordinate 9,193,342 of NC_091375.1, forward strand.
AGGCAGCCGGGATTGATGGGATAAAGATAGAAATGTTAAAAGCAGGTGGGGATATAGTTTTGGAGTGGTTGGTGCAATTATTTAATAAATGTATGGAAGAGGGTAAGGTACCTAGGGATTGGCAGAGAGCATGCATGGTTCCTTTGTATAAAGGCAAGGGGGACAAAAGAGAGTGCAAAAATTATAGGGGGATAAGTCTGTTGAGTATACCTGGTAAAGTGTATGGTAGAGTTATTATTGAAAGAATTAAGAGTAAGACGGAGAATAGGATAGCAGATAAACAAGGAGGCTTTAGGAAAGGTAGGGGGTGTGTGGACCAGGTGTTTACAGTGAAACATATAAGTGAACAGTATTTAGATAAGGCTAAAGAGGTCTTTGTGGCATTTATGGATTTGGAAAAGGCATATGACAGGGTGGATAGGGGGGCAATGTGGCAGATGTTGCAGGTGTATGGTGTAGGAGGTAGGTTACTGAAAGCAGTGAAGAGTTTTTACGAGGATAGTGAGGCTCAAGTTAGAGTATGTAGGAAAGAGGGAAATTATTTCCCAGTAAAAGTAGGCCTTAGACAAGGATGTTTGATGTCACCGTGGTTGTTTAATATATTTATAGATGGGGTTGTAAGAGAAGTATTATTATTATAATCAAGGGGGAAGCGCTAAACCCGGAGGATTATACAGCGCCTGGGGGGGGGATGTGGAAGGCATTCAGGCTTAATTCGGGGAACTGGAGCACAGATCCAATTCCCTAAATCAAGAGCCCCTCACCAACATCAAGGAACCTTCCTTGAGGGGTGTAAGAGAAGTAAATGCGAGGGTCTTGACAAGAGGCATTGAGTTAAAAGATAAAGAATCACACAAAGTGGGAGTTGTCACAGTTGCTCTTTGCTGATGACACTGTGCTCTTGGGAGATTCTGAAGAGAAGTTGCAGAGATTGGTGGATGAATTTGGTAGGGTATGCAAAAGAAGAAAATTAAAAGTGAATACAGGAAAGAGTAAGGTTATGAGGATAACAAAAAGATTAGGTGATGAAAGATTGGATATCAGATTGGAGGGAGAGAGTATGGAGGAGGTGAATGTATTCAGATATTTGGGAGTGGACGTGTCAGCGGATGGGTCTATGAAAGATGAGGTGAATCATAGAATTGATGAGGGAAAAAGGGTGAGTGGTGCACTTAGGAGTCTGTGGAGACAAAGAACTTTGTCCTTGGAGGCAAAGAGGGGAATGTATGAGAGTATAGTTTTACCAATGCTCTTATATGGGTGTGAAGCATGGGTGATGAATGTTGCAGCGAGGAGAAGGCTGGAGGCAGTGGAGATGTTATGTATGAGGGCAATGTGTGGTGTGAATATAATGCAGAGAATTCGTAGTTTGGAAGTTAGGAGGAGGTGCGGGATTACCAAAACTGTTGTCCAGAGGGCTGAGGAAGGGTTGTTGAGGTGGTTCGGACATGTAGAGAGAATGGAGAGAAACAGAATGACTTCAAGAGTGTATCAGTCTGTAGTGGAAGGAAGGCGGGGTAGGGGTCGGCCTAGGAAAGGTTGGAGGGAGGGGGTAAAGGAGGTTTTGTGTGCGAGGGGCTTGGACTTCCAGCAGGCGTACGTGAGCGTGTTTGTTAGGAGTGAATGGAGACGAATGGTTTTTAATACTTGGCGTACTGTTGGAGTGTGAGCAAAGTAACATTTATGAAGGGGTTCAGGGAAACCGGCAGGCCGGACTTGAGTCCTGGAGATGGGAAGTACAGTGCCTGCACTCTGAAGGAGGGGTGTTAATGTTGCAGTTTAAAAACTGTAGTGTAAAGCACCCTTCTGGCAAGACAGTGATGGAGTGAATGATGGTGAAAGTTTTTCTTTTTCGGGCCACCCTACCTTGGTGGTAATCGGCCAGTGTGATAATAAAAAATAAAAAAAATAATAATCAAGGGGGAAGCACTAAACCCATAGGATTATACAGCACCTGTGGGGGGGATGTGGAAGGTATTCAGGCTTCAGGGAACTGGAGCACAGATCCAATTCCCTAGATCAAGAGCCGATCACCAGCATCAAGGAACCTTCCTTGAGGGGTATGAAAGGGGAAGAAATTACCATTAATGAAACCAAAAAAGAGGGAGAAGAGGGGAAAATTCAAACTTGATCAGAGATAAAGTTGAGATCTATTTCATCATATCAAGAGCCCTTCAGTAAATGCAGAACTCCTCTTCTTTCCTTGTGATCTTTTCATCTCAATTCTTTATTATCATTAATTTTATAATTACCATAGTCATTTACTTTCTTGCATTTTATTTCTGGCCGATTGTTAGTGAATTAAATATGAAGGAATTCTCCGTGGGGAAATGGACAAGTGTCTTTCCTCCACAAGCCAGGCTTGTCTTAAGAGGCAACTAAAACTTTTTTTCTTTTTTTTTAGGCCACCCAGCATCAGTGAGACTCAGTACGTTAGAAAAAAACTTTCCGAGGTTTTCTTCTTCTCTGAGTCATCTTCCCTCGGTAAGAGATAACCAGTTAAAAAAAAAAGTTGTCCAAGTTCCCTGAGGTTCATCAATAACTTTTCCTTTTTCTAACGAGTCTTATTATACATAAAAATAAGGGTAAATTAAAAGAACCATTTACAGTTTATAGTTTATTTATGAACTTCAGTTGTCACGTCAGAATACGTCAAAGAACATTATACAGCTCATGAGTGTCATCACTGCTAAAGCCAAACTCACCAACCAAAGTTTACATTTTTATTACAAAATATAGCATCTTTTAACAAATTGTGTATACTAGGTAAAAGTACACAAATGCAACTAATGTAACATTTTATTATGGCAATGTTTCACTCTCCAGAAACTTTATCAAGCCGTTATGGCTGTTATGACTTTGTCAAGCTGTAAAGGCTTGACAAAGCTCCTGGAGAGCGAAACACTGCCACAATAAAATGTCACATTAGTTGCACCTGTGTACTTTTACCTAACATGTTATTGGTAATTATACCAACATTAATACAAATTGTGTATAATTCTTCAGCATTTGTCTCAAGCAGTGACTGAATTAACTGGAAGACAGACTAATTTCTTTTCCATCAAACCTGGGAAAACTTGCAGAAGAGAATCTACTATTTGCCTATGACATTGCAATTACTGTACAGTATAGCCTAACATTCAAAATACACTTAACATGTAAGCCTGTATTGAAAAATATATCACCGAAGCATGAACTGCATTTCAACTTGTAGTAGTCCACTCTTAAGCAAAAATATTTTCCAATAAAAACTGACTTATTTATTTTACCTCATTCATTGGCACTTTTCCTTTCATCTCATTCTACTGAGAACAAAATAACAATCAAATAATTTATACAATAATGTTGCCTTTGTGTTAGGTAAATACATAGAGTATAAATTCAGTTTAACTGAGGCTTCACACAATCTCTCATAACTTTCATCTTGTTTCTGCACTTTTTTTACAAATGCCAACATCTCAAATTTCCAGCACTTCCTATTTCCCAAGCTCTGTATAACCCTCACTAGTTTAGTGTTCACCATGAGAAAATAATAATCACCTTTCTGCTCGTCTCAAATCATGTTGTATTTTCAACTTTAATTCTCAGTCTTCTTAGGAAATTTAGTTTTCCTGTTCACCAGTATGTGGTGCTCCTGAAATAATTTTTCCTGAAATTTATTTCCGCACTCTTAAGATTTTATGTACCATAAAGCAAGCATTATAATTATTGCCGTTATCATTAGTACGTTCATGGGAGGGAGCACAAAACCCAGAGAAGTTACGCAGTACCTGGGGACTGGGAGACACCAAGATTCAATCTACAGAGAATGATATATTCACTTGGTACTACTGTCCTGCCAAGTGAGTGTAAAATGGAAGCCTGTAATTGTTTTACACGATGGTAGGATTGCTGGTGTTTTTTTTTTCTGTCTCATACACATGCAAGATTTCAGGTACATCTTGCTACTTGTACTTACACTTAGGTCACACTACACATACATGTACAAGCATATATATACACACCCCTCTGGGTTTTCTTCTATTTTCTTTCTAGTTCTTGTTCTTGTTTATTTCCTCTTATCTCCATGGGGAAGTGGAAGCAATGCGTGTTGTAAGAGGCGACTAAAATGCCGGGAGCAAGAGGCTAGTAACCCCTTCTCCTGTATATATTACTAAATGTATTATTATTATAATCAAAAAGAAGCGTAAAGCCACAAGGGCTATACAGCGCTGCAGGGTAGGAAAGGAAGCGAGGGTATTGGGCAGTAGAAGGGGGGGGGATGATCAGTAGGTTACAGAAAACAGCGGGGCAGGGGATAGTGCGGGGGTAGAGGGTAGCAAGAGATTGAGGTAGAAAGGGCTGAAGGTATCAGAGTTTGTGAAGTCAGTCAGTTGTTGTCAAAAAGTCAATGAGAGAGTCCGGATGAAAGGTGGGTCCATCAGCGAGAAGGGAAGGTAAAGAGAGAGCAGCGGAGTGAAGACGACGTTGGAGGTATATTCTGCGTGCTCGCTGATAAAGTGGGCAGTCTAATAGAATGTGGCTAACTGATAATGGAACCTGACAATTCTCACAGAGAGGAGCAGGGCGCCTCTCCATGAGATAACCATAAGTAAGACAAGTATGGCCAATGCGAAGACGGGAAAGAGTAGTCTCCCAACCTCGACACTGGTGACAAGAAGACGGCCAGTAACCTATACTCAGTTTAAAAGATTGAAGTTTGTTACCGAGCAGAGTAGATCAACGTTGTTGCCAACGGGTGTGAAGGTGGGTAGCTATTGCAGCAAAATAGTCCGTAAATGGAACACCCCTATATGAAACTGGTAGGTCATGTACTGCTGACTGCTCAGCAGTGTCTGCCTGTTCATTGCCCTGTACGTCAACATGAGCAGGGACCCAACAAAAAACAATATCTTTATGCTTGGAAGAGATGCGGCGTAGCCAAAGTTGGATACGGAGGACTAAGGGGTGAGGTGCATCAAATTTCTGTATAGCCTGTAAAGCACTAAGGGAGTCTGAGACAACCACAAATGATGACATAGGCATAGATGCAATACGGATAAGTGCTGCGAGAATGGCATACAATTCAGCAGTAAAGATACTAGCCGAAGATAGTAAATGCCCTCATACGACGCTGTCCGGAAACACTGCTGCGAATCCTACGCCGTCAGAAGACTTAGAGCCATCTGTGTACACTGCAATGGCATGAGAATGAGAGTGGAAGTGGTCAAGAAAAAGAGAGCGGGAAGCTACCATAGACAGTTGGGCTTTCGAGCAAGGGAGTGAGAAAGAACAGACTCAAACAGCTGGAACTTCCCAGGGGGGTAGGGAAAAGTGAGATGCTACATGAACATAGAGAGGTGGTAATTGAAGAGAAGACAAGAGCGAATGTAGGCGAAGGGAGAAGGGACGGAGCAAACAGGGGCGGCGAACAAATAAAGAATGTCTACTAATATCGGTGACCATTCTATAAATGGAAGGATTGCGGAGATCACGAGAACGTACATGGTATTATTATTATAATCAAAAAGAAGCGCTAAGCCACAAGGGCTATACAGCGCTGAGCATACATAGTAGCGAAGGCAATGGGCATCATGGCGATCAGATAAGGATGGAACGTTCGCTTCTGCATAGAGGCTCTCAACAGGGGAAGAGCGAAAAGCACCAAGGCATAAACATAATCCTTGGTGATGAATGGGGTTAAGGCTAGAGAGAGTAGCAGGAGAGACCGCTGAATAGATCTGGTCACCATAATCAAGTATCGATAAAATGAGGGCGGAATGTAGACGAAGGAGAGTTCGACGATCAGCCCCATGAAAGATGAGCAAGGGTTTTAAGAAGGTTCAGCCGGCTGTGACAAGTTGCCTTCAGAGAGGTAATGTGAGGTTTCCAGGATAACCTACGGTCAAAGAGGAGGCCTAGAAACCTGACTATCACGTTCAGGGATACGGGAGCCATAGAGGTACAAAGGATGATCGGAGATGACAGAGCATCTAGTGAAAGTAATTTGGTGAGTTTTGGTACTGGAAAATTTAAACCCATGTGTGGTGGCCCAATTGGAAACACGGTCGACCGCATGTTGGAGAGAAACTGTAATGAGGTGACAGTCAGTGCCTGCACATGCAATAGCGAAGTCATCAACATAGAGTGATGACCAAATATTGGATGGAAGACTAAAGGCCAAATCATTTATAGAAAGGAGAAAAAGTGTTGTGTTCAGAACACATCCCTGGGGAACACCTTCAGCTTGGATAAAGTCCGGAGAGAGCACATTATTAACCCGAACATGGAAATGTCTGTCGGTAAAAAAGTTCTTAAGGAAGGATGGCAGATTGCCTCGAAGGCCTAAGGAGTGGGCTTGGGCCAAAATATTATACCTCCAAGTTGTGTCATATGCCTTCTCAAGGTCAAAAAATATGGCAATAACTGAGTGGTTATTCGCAAAGGCATTATGAACATACGTATCCAAGCATAGTAAGGGGCCTATGGTAGAACGGCCGTTACAAAAGCCATATTGACGAGTGGAGAGACTGTTGTGTGTCTCTAAATACCACGCTAAACGTCTATTTACCAGGCGTTCCATCACTTTGCAAACTGCACTGGTAAGAGCAATGGGACAATAGTGGGAGGCTTCATGTCCCGTAGTACCCGGTTTGCGGAAAGGGAGAACAATGGCAGATTTCCACAGCTGTGGAAGAACTCCCTGTGACCAAATAAGATTGAAAAGGCATAATAGGACTGCAAGGGCTGACTGATGTAAATGTTGTAGCATACGAATACGAATGTCGTCGGGCCCAGCTGCCGATCATCGGCAAGCTGAGTGTGTTGCCTCCAGTTCCTGAAGTGTAAAAGGTACATTATACTGTTCTTCTCTGAGAGAAGAAAAGTCCAAGGGTGCTAACTCTCTGGCAGACTTTGAGGAAAGAAACGAAGGGCATAGATGGAGCCCGAGAAATACGGACCAGATGATTGCCAATTTCATTGGCAACACCTAGTGGGTTTGCTATATCAACATCGGCAACCCGCAGAACAGGAGCCGGGTCAGGAGAATATTTACCACTCGGTTTTCGTACTTTTTTCCAGACTGCACTCATAGAGGAAGCAGAGGTGATGGTGGAGACAATCTCACCAGCAAGTGCGTTTAGCGTCATGGATGACACGGCGAACGATCGCACGCTTCTGCTTAAAATAAAGAAGGCTCTCCATGGTTCTATTGTACCGGTACCTGCCCCACACAGCGCGTTTCAAACGTACTGCACGAGCACAAGCAGAAGACCACCAAGGCACGCATTTCTGAGAATGCCTGCCCAAAGTTTGGGGTATAGAATGAGAAGTTGCGGTTAAAACGGAGGACGAGAAGAGGTGTAAAAGCTCATCAATGGAGGACGAAGAAGGAACCTCACTAAAAACAGTTAGTTGTGAGTAAAGGTTCTAATTTGCCTGATCAAATTGCCAGTGTGGGTTACGAAGAGGTGGTGAATATGAAGGGGAAGTAAAAATGATTGGGAAATGATCGCTGTCATGTAAATCCGGGAGAACAGACCAGGTAAAGTCTAATGCGGCGGAGGAAGAGCAGGCTGAGAGATCGATGCAAGAGAGAGTATGAGTCCGAGGATCAAAATGGGTGTGAGTACCTGTATTTAAAACATGGAAGGGGTGGGTAGCAAGAAAAGCCTCTAACTGAATGCCATGGGATAGATAGGATAGATAATGGCAGAGTGTAATTTTGGTTCCTGTAAGCAAACACCAACAGGGGAAAACTGGGAGAGCAACATCTGAAGCTCACCCCGATTACCATGAAGCCGTGAATATTCCACTGTAAATAGGCCATGATTGGCAACGATAAAGATACCTGAAATCTGCAGGTAAGGGTACCTACGGACTAGAGGGGTTAGAAAAGTCCACATGTGGTGGCAAAGGAAAACGTTCAAGTAGCAAAGGAATGGTGTGTTGTGAAGAAAGGAGTTGTGCAGATGGAGAAGAGGAAAGAGAAGGAACAGAAGGTGGATCAGTGTCCACTGATGGTTTGGTCTCCGCAATATATTCAGAGATTGCTTCGTGTGTTTCGGAGTTCATAGACATCTCGTATGGGAGGCAATATTGGAGATGGAAGGAGGAGAAGTTTGAGTAAAGATCGGAGCTGTAATGGACTGTACCAAGGTGGGGGGGGGGGAAAGGGTGGAGGGAACTGGAGAAGTGTGGGAGGGGACAGAAGAGGCAGAAACCTGGGAGGTGGCAGAAGAGGAAGAAACTTGGGAGGGGACAGGGAAGGAAGGCACAGTACGAGGAGGAGGATGAACCTCCGCACTTGTAACTGAGCCAGTGAAAGGGGAAGACTCAGATACAGAGACCGGGAAGGTAAAATGTGGAGGTGGATGAAGGGAAGGAGGGGTTAAGGGAGATTTTTTGGGCCTCTGAGAAGTAGAGGGACGATTGGGAGGAGGTGTCGTACGAGGTCTTGTCGATACCGGGGTTTGTGAGGGAGGACACGAAGAAGTGAGGACAGACTGAGGAGTTGAAGTAGGGACGTCTGAGCCCAGGACAGCAAAAGAATTAGATACAGGAGTGACTATGGGACTGGCAACCGCAGAGGAGGCTGCAGAAGATATGACCCCAGAAGTGGGGGGACGCTTTGAAACACGAGAATAAGAAACACGGGGCAGTCTCCCTTGGAGGCGGAGATGAGAAACCGCCATAGTATAAGGGAGACCTTCTGCCTCTTTGAGGCAACGAATTTCCCGCTTATTTAAGTAGACTTGGCAATGGCGAGAGTATGAAGGGTGAGCCTCTTGACAGTTGAGGCAAGAGGGAGTTCGACTGCAAGACATATTAGAATGGTCATCGGCACCACAGACTGGGCATTCGGCTATAGATCTGCAATATTTTGCTGGGTGGCCAATTCGCCAGCAATTCCTACACTGTTGGGGTGTAGGGATCACCTTCCGAACTTGTAACCGATGTCCTGCTACATAAACAGAGGATGGGTGTTCACGGCTGTTAAAAGTTAAACGAGCCACATTGCAAGGGTATCGTCTTCGCCCGCGGACAGGAAGAACATAAGTGTTTACCTTGAGAATTGGGAGATCTTGGAGTTCCAGCTGTTCAAGAATGTCAGTGCCACATGTCTGGAAATTCTGTTGGACTATGGTATGGGGCAGAATAACAGTACCACTACAAGAATTGAGGGAATGATGTTTTTCGATAGTGATAGGAATAGTATCGATATGTGAAAGAAGAGAAAGATCATGAGCTTGGGTAGAATTCTGGACTGTGATGATGCGCATACCACTCTTAAGAGCATGAAAGGAAATATCTCTACCAACGTGGCATAGGAGCGCTTTGCCAATACTATGGTCGGAAAGATAGGCAGTAGAAGAAGTTGGTCTTAATGTAAAGAATTTAGTCCATTGTGTGGTCTAAAACTGAGTGGAGAAGGAGTGCATGACGTGTCGGTCTTTTCAGAGTATAAAGGGAAGGTAACGAAGTAACATCATTAGGAGATTGTTGTCGACGTTTAGAAGTGGGACCAAAGTCGGTCCGACGTGGGACGGGCCAGCAATTCGAAAATCACCGCACCGTAGAGGGAGAAGCCGGAACCATAGTCAAAGGAGAGCGGAGGTCAGACAAATCGAAGAAGTCAGTGGAAGCCCCGGTACCTGAAGCGGGTGAGGAAACAGCACCAGCAAGAGGTACAGGGGCCTTAGGAATGTCCGAAGAGTGGCCAAAAGAAGAGGCGAGGTCAGAACGGGGTGCGGTAACAATAAGGGGCCCGGGGGTAGCGGGGTCATGGATCGGGTACTCCATGGTTAGGTTAATTATTTCTTTTTGTGTTTAAGAAAAAAAAGAAAGAAAAGAAAATAAAAATAAAAAAAAAAGAATAAAAAAAAGGGGGAACCGGGGAGGGATAGTTCCTAGGAGGAATGAAAGGGCCAGAAATCTCCCTCCGTGCCCAAGAGGACCTCAGCACCGCTAGTAGAGCAGATGCAGCATGGAACCCATGCCATACCCTACCCATCATGCCAGTAAACCAGCAATCCGGGATAGCAACCTCACATCTGCCGAGCTACCTCGGTGGACAAAAGAGAGGGCGGCCGGATATCCGCCACAAAGCATACCTCCTTCGGCCACCACCCCCAGAATCCGAAAGGTGGCTTCCAGAGATACACCCGTCGCCCGAAAGACACCCAAAGCCACCCTCCAGGATATCGGAGAGGGATCGGGACATCCCCAGACAATCCAGATTCCACGGCAAACTACGCCACCGCCAAGCACCTCAATGGAATGGGATGGACCCCGGTACCCTTTCCCCTACCTAGGAACTAGCGCGCCTGTGGGAAAAAATCCCAAAGACCAAAAAGGAAGGGCAAAAGGGAGGGGTGGGGAGGAGGAGGAGGAAAGGAGAAAGGGGAGGATGGGAGAGGGAAGGTGGGATTGGGGGGTAATTAGGTTCAGTCTGAGGAAGGAGACCGACAGGTCTAATTCCTCAGACCAAGAGCCTCTTCACCATGCCAAGGAGCCCCCCTTGAAGAAGTTACTAAATGTAAAAGGAGAAACTTTTGTTTTGTTTTTCCTTTTGGGCCACCCTGCCTCGGTGGGATACGGCCGGTGTGTTGAAAGAAGATATTCACTTGGTACAAAAGTCCCTTCCTGGACTCAAGGAACCTCCCTCGAGGGAAAAACAATTAAAATGATTCTGATTCTGAAGAGAAGTTGCAGAGGTTGGTGGATGAATTTGGTATTATTATTATAATCAAAAAGAAGCGCTAAGCCACAAGGACTATACAGCGCTGCAGGGCAGGAAGGAAGCGAGGGCATCAGGTGGCAAAAGGGAGATGGATGAGCAACAGGTTACGGATAACAGCGGGGCAGTGGATGGTGAAAGGGTAAAGGGCAGCAAGAGACTGAACCAGAAAGGGCTGAGGGGAGTGCGAAAAGTATCATCAGAGTTTGTGGAGTAAATCAGTCGTTGTCAAGAAGTCAATGAGAGAGTCAGGATTAAAGGAGGGTCCATCAGCAAGAAGGGAAGGTAAAGAGAGAGTAGGAGAACGAAGACGACGTTGGAGGTAAATTCTGCGTGCTCGTTGATAGAGAGGGCAGTCTAACAGAATGTGGCTAATCGATACTGGAACTTGACACTGCTCACAGAGAGGAACAGGGTGCCTCTCCATGAGATACCCATGAGTAAGACGAGTGTGGCCAATGCGAAGGCGGGAGAGAGTGGTCTCCCAACCTCGGCACTGATGACAAGAAGACGGCCAGTAACCTATGCTCGGTTTAATAGAATGAAGTTTGTTACCGAGCAGAGTTGACCAACGTTGTTGCCAACGGGTGCGAAGGTGGGTAGCTATTGCAGCAAAATAGTCCAGAAATGGAACACCTCGATAGGAAATTGGTAGGTCATATACTGCTGACCGCGCAGCAGTGTCTGCCTGTTCATTGCCCTGTACGTCGACATGACCAGGGACCCAACAAAAAACAATATCTTTATGTTTGGTAGAGATACGGCGTAGCCAAAGTTGGATACGGAGAACTAGGGGATGAGATGTATCAAATTTTCGTATAGCCTGTAGAGCACTAAGGGAGTCTGAGACTACTACAAATGATGACACAGGCATAGATGCGATACGAATAAGTGCTGCAAGAATGGCATACAGTTCAGCAGTAAAAATGCTAGCTGAAGATAGTAAATGCCCTCGTACGACGCTGTCCGGAAACACTGCTGCGAATCCGACGCCGTCTGAAGACTTAGAGCCATCTGTGTACACAGCGGTGGCATGAGAATGAGAGTGGAAGTGATCAAGAAAAAGAGAGCGGGAAGCCACCATAGGCAGTTGAGCTTTCGAGCAAGGGAGTGAGAAAGAACAGACCCGAACAGCTGGAACTTCCCAGGGGGGTAGGGAAAAGTGAGATGCTACATGAACATATAAAGGTGGTAACTGAAGGGAAGACAAGAGTGAAAGTAGGCGAAGAGAAAAGGGACGGAGCAAACAGGGGCGGCGAACGAATAAAGAATGTCTACTAATATCGGTGACCATTCTATAAATGGAAGGATTGTGTAGATCGTGAGAGCGTACATAGTAACGAAGGCAATGGGCATCACGGCGATCGGACCAGGATGGAACATTTGCTTCTGTCGAGAGGCTCTCTACAGGGGAAGAGCGAAAAGCACCAAGGCACACACGTAAGCCTTGGTGATGGATAGAGTTAAGGCTAGAGAGAGTAGCAGGAGAGGCCGCTGAATAAATCTGGTCACCATAATCGAGTTTCGATAAAACGAGGGCTGAATGTAGGCGAAGCAGAGTTCGACGATCAGCTCCCCAGGAAAGATGAGCAAGGGTTTTAAGAAGGTTTAGCCGGCTGTGACAAGTTGCCTTCAGAGAGGTAATGTGAGGTTTCCAGGTTAACCGACGGTCAAAGAGAAGGCCTAGAAACCTGACTGTATCACGTTCGGGGATACGGGAGCCATAGAGATACAAAGGATGATCGGAGATAACAGAGCGTCTAGTGAAAGTAATTTGGTGAGTTTTGGTACTTGAAAATTTAAACCCATGTGTGGTGGCCCAAGTGGAAACACGGTCGACCGCATGCTGGAGAGAAACTGCAATAAGGTGACAGTCAGCGCCTGCACAAGCAATAGCGAAGTCATCAACATAGAGTGATGACCAAATATTGGGTGGAAGAACAGAGGCCAAATCATTTATAGCAAGGAGAAAAAGTGTTGTGCTTAGAACACATCCCTGAGGGACACCTTCAGCTTGGACGAAGTCCGGGGAAAGAACATTATTGACTCGAACACGGAAATGTCTGTCAGTTAAAAAGTTCTTAAGGAAGGATGGTAGATTGCCTCGGAGGCCTAAGGAATGGGCCTGGGCCAAAATATTATACCTCCAAGTTGTGTCATATGCCTTCTCAAGGTCAAAAAATATGGCAATAACTGAGTGATTATTCGCAAAGGCATTACGAACATACGTATCCAAGCGTAGTAAGGGGTCTATGGTAGAACGACCCTTACGAAAGCCATATTGACTAGCGGAGAGACTGTTGTGAGTCTCTAAATACCACATTAAACGTCGATTTACGAGGCGTTCCATCACTTTGCAAACTGCACTTGTAAGAGCGATGGGGCGATAGTGGGAGGCATCATGTCCTGTAGTACCCGGTTTGCGGAAAGGGAGAACAATGGCAGATTTCCACAGCTGGGGAAGAACTCCTTGTGCCCAAATAAGATTGAAGAGGTGTAAGAGGACTACAAGGGCTGACCGATGTAAATGTTGTAACATACGAATATGAATGTCATCAGGCCCAGCTGCCGATGATCGGCAAGCTGAGAGCGTTGCCTCCAGTTCTTGAAGTGTAAAAGGCACATTATACTGTTCTTCTCCGAGAGAAGAAAAGTCCAAGGGTACTAACTCTCTGGCAGACTTTGAGGAAAGAAACGAGGGGCATAGATGGAGCCCTCGGGAAATACGGACCAGATGTGTGCCAAGTTCAATGGCAACGTCGAGAGGGTTTGCTATATCAACACCAGTGACCCGTAGAACAGGAGCCGGGTCAGGAGAGTATTTACCACTCAATTTCCTCACTTTTTTCCAGACTGCACTCATAGAAGAAGCAGAGGTGATGGTGGAAACATAGTCTCGCCAACAAGTGCGTTTAGCTTCACGGATGACTCGGCGAGCGATCGCACGCTTCTGCTTAAAATCAACAAGTCTCTCAGCGGTTCTATTGTACCGGTACCTGCCCCATGCAGCACGTTTCAAACGTACTGCACGAGCACAAGCAGGAGACCACCAAGGCACGCACTTCTGAGAATGCCTGCCTGAGGTGTGGGGTATAGAATGAGAAGCTGCGGTATAAACTGATGTCGAGAAGATGTGTAGGAGCTCATCAATGGAGGATGAAGAAGGAACCTCACTAAAAGCAGTGAGGTGTGAGTAAAGATCCCAATTTGCCCGATCAAATTGCCAGCGAGGCCTACGGGAAGGTGGTGAATAGGAAGGAGAAGTAAGAATGATCGGAAAATGATCGCTGTCATGTAAGTCTGGTAGAACAGACCAGGTGAAGTCTAGTGCAGTGGAGGAAGAGCAGACTGATAGATCGATGCAAGAGAGAGTATGAGTACGAGGATCAAAATGGGTGGGAGTACCCGTATTTAAAACATGGAGGGGGTGAGAGGCAAGAAAAGCCTCCAACTGAATGCCACGTGAGTCACAATGAGACCCCCCCCAGAGGAAATGGTGGGCATTAAAATCACCAAGTAACAGAAGTGGTGGTGGTAAGGATGAAACAAGAAAGGCAAAGTCTGGGATAGAAAATGCTCGAGAAGGAGAGAGATATAAAGAACATATTGTAAACCACTTATTCAAGTGGATACGGGCTGCAGTGTAATGCAGCGAGGTATGGACAAATAGTTGACAGTACGGAATATCATTGCGTAGAAGAAGGGCACTTTCATTAAAGGTCCCATCTGAGAAAGGATCCGAAGAATACAATAAATTATAGCCTGAGATAGGTTGGAAAACAGCCGAGTGTAATTTTGGTTCTTGTAAGCAAGCACCAACAGGGGAAAACCTGGAAAGCAACATCTGAAGCTCACCCCGATTACCCCTGAGGCCGCGGATATTCCACTGTAAATAGGCCATGATTGGCGATGAAGAAAATATCAGGAATCTGTAGGTAAAGGCACCTACGGACTAGAGGGGTTAGAAAAGTCAACGTGTGGTGGCATTGGAAGATGTTCAAGTCGCGAAGGAACGGAGCGTTGCGAAGAATGGGGTTGTGAAGATGGAGGAGAGGGAAGAGAAGGAACAGGAAGTGAATCAGTGTCCATTGAAGGTTTAGTCTCTGCAATATATTCTGAAATGGCTTCAAGTGTTTCTGAATTCAAAGATGTATGGGAAACCATATTGGAGATAGGAGGAGGAGGGTGAGTAAAGATTGGGACAGTAATGGACTGTACCAAAGTAGAGGGGGAGGGAAAAGTGTAAGGGACTGGAGATGAAGTGTGGGGGGGGACAGAAGAGGTAGAAACCTGGGAGGTGACAGAAGAGGGAGAAACTTGGGAGGGGACGGGGGTGGAAGGCATAGTACGAGGAGGAGGGTGAATCTCCACACTTGTAATAGAGCTAGAGAGAGGGGAAGAACTAGGTACAGAGACTGGAAAGGTAACGTGTGGAGGTGGAAGAAGGGAAGGAAGGGGCAAAGAAGATTTGAGCAATGTGGATTTTTTGGACTTCTGAGTAGAGGGGCGATTGGTATTAGGTGTCGTACGAGGTCTTGTCGATACTGGGGCTTGTGAGGAAGGACGCGAAGATGTGAGAACAGACTGAGTTGTAGTCGGGACGTCAGAGCCAAGGACAGCAAAAGGATTAGATGCCGTAATGGCTATGGGAGGGGTAACAACAGAGGAGGCTGCAGAAGATGGGACCCCAGAAGTGGGGGGATGTTTGGAAACACGAGAATAAGAAACACGGGGTAGTCTCCCTTGGAGGCGGAGATGAGTAACTGCCATAGCATAAGGGAGACCTTCTGCCTCTTTGAGGCAACGGATTTCACGTTCATTTAAGTAGACCTGGCAACGGCGGGAGTACGAAGGGTGAGCTTCATTACAATTAAGGCAAGATGGAGGTTGACTGCAAGATGTATTAGAATGGTTGTCGGCACCACAGACTGGGCATTCGGCCATAGATCTGCAATATTTCGCTGGGTGACCAAAACGCCAGCAATTTCTACATTGTTGCGGTGTAGGTATCACCTTTCGAACTTGTAACCGATGTCCTGCGACATATACAGAGGACGGGAGTTCTCGGCTGTCAAAAGTTAAACGAGCCACATTGCAAGGGTAACGTCTCCGCCCCCGGGCAGGAAGGACATAAGTGTCTACTTTGAGGATTGGGAGATCCTGGAGTTCCAGCTGTTCAAAAATGTCATTGCCACATGACTGGAAATTCTGTTGGACTATGGTATGGGGCAGAATGACAGTACCACTACAAGAATTGAGAGAAAGATGTTTTTCAATAGTGATAGGAGTAGTATCGATATTCGAAAGGAGAGAAAGATCATGAGCTTGGGTAGCATTCTGGACAGTGACGATGCGCGTACCGCTCTTGAGAGCGTGAAATGAAATATCTCTGCCAACATGACGCAGGAGCGCTTTGGCAATACTATGGTCAGAAAGGTAGGCAGAAGAAGAAGTTGGTCTTAAAGTAAAGAATTTAGTCCATTGTGTGGTCCGAAACTGAGCGTGGAGAGGGAGTGCTTGACGTGTCGGTCGTTTCCGAGTAGAATGGGAAGGTAACGACGGAGCATCATCAGGAGATTGACGTTGGCGTTTAGGAGTAGGACCGGAGTTGGTCCGGCATGAAATGGGTGGGCGATTCGAAAATTGCCGTACCGTAGAGGGAGAAGCCGGAAGCATAGTCAAAGGAGAGCGGAGTTCAGACAAATCGAAGGAGTCAGTCGAAGCCCTGGTACCTGAAGCGGGTGAGGAAACAGCACCAGCAAGAGGTACAGGGGCATCAGGAGTGTCCGAAGAGTGGTCTAAACACAAGGCAGGGTCAGAATGGGGTGCGGTATCAAGAAGGGGCCCGGGGGTAGTGGTTTCATGGACTAGGGCTGCCATGGTTAGGTTACTCCTTTGCTTTTTGTTTTTAAGAAAAAAAAGAAAGAAGAAAAGAAAATAAAAACAAAAAAAAGAATAAAAAAAGGGGGGAGCGGGGAGGAATAGTTCCCAGGAGGAATGAAAGGGCCGGAAATCTCCCTCCGCGCCCAAGAGGACTCGACACCGCTAGTAGCGCAGATGCAGCATGGAACCCGTGCCATACCCTACCCTTCATGCCAGTAAACCAGCAATCCGGGATAGCAACCTCACATCTGCCGAGCTACCTCGGTGGACAAAAGAGAGGGCGGCCGGATATCCGCCACAAAGCATACCTCCTTCAGCCACCACCCCCGGAATCCGAAAGGTGGCTTCCAGAGATACACCCGTCGCCCAAAAGACACCCAAAGCTACTCCGGGATACCGGAGAGGGATCGGGACATCCCTAGGCAATCCAGATTCCACGGCAAACTACGCCACCGCCAAGAAACCTCAACGGAATGGGATC
This sequence comes from Cherax quadricarinatus, assembly GCF_038502225.1. Taxonomy (NCBI): domain Eukaryota; kingdom Metazoa; phylum Arthropoda; class Malacostraca; order Decapoda; family Parastacidae; genus Cherax; species Cherax quadricarinatus. Next base: position 9,210,426 of record NC_091375.1, read on the forward strand.
GACCCCGGTGTCCTTTCCCCTACCTAGGAACTAGCGCGCCTGTGGGAGAAATCACGAAGGCTAAAAAGAGGAAGGGCAAAAGGGAGGGGTGAGGAGGAGGAGGAGGAATGGAAAAAGGGGAGGATGGGGAGGATGGGATAGGGGAGGGGAGAATGGGGGGTAATTAGGTTCGGTCTGAGGAAGAAGACCGACAGGGCTAATTCCTCAGACCAAGAGCCTCTTCACCACGCCAAGGAGCCCCCCTTGAAGAGGATGAATTTGGTAGGGTATGCAAAAGAAGAAAATTAAAAGTGAATACAGGAAAGAGTAAGATTATGAGGATAACAAAAAGATTAGGTGATGAAAGATTGGATATCAGGTTGGAGGGAGAGAGTATGGAGGAGGTGAATGTATTCAGATATTTGGGAGTGGATGTGTCAGCGGATGGGTCTATGAAAGATGAGGTGAATCATAGAATTGATGAGGGCAAAAGGGTGAGCAGTACACTTAGGAGTGTGTGGAGACAAAGAACTTGTCCTTGCAGGCAAAGAGGGGAATGTATGAGAATATAGTTTTACCAACGCTCTTATATGGGTGTGAAGCATGGGTGATGAATGTTGCAGCGAGGAGAAGGCTGGAGGCAGTGGAGATGTCATGTGTGAGGGCAATGTGTGGTGTGAATATAATGCAGAGAATTCCTAGTTTGGAAGTTAGGAGGAGGTGCGAGATTACCAAAACTGTTGTCCAGAGGGCTGAGGAAGGGTTGTTGAGGTGGTTTGGACATGTAGAGAGAATGGAGCGAAACAGAATGACTTTGCAAGTGTATAAATCTGTAGTGGAGGGAAGGCGGGGTAGGGGTCGGCCTAGGAAAGGTTGGAGGGAGGGGGTAAAGGAGGTTTTATGTGCGAGGGGCCTGGATTTCCAGCAGGCATGCGTGAGCGTGTTTGATAGGAGTGAATGGAGACAAATGGTTTTTAATACTTGACGTGCTGTTGGAGTGTGAGCAAAGTAACATTCTTGAAGGGATTCAGGGAAACAGGCAGGCCGGACTTGAGTCCTGGAGATGGGAAGTACAGTGCCTGCACTCTGAAGGAGGGGTGTTAATGTTGCAGTTTAAAAACTGTAGTGTAAAGCACCCTTCTGGCAAGATGAAGTGAATGATGTGATGAAGTGAATGATGGTGAAAGTTTTTCTTTTTCGGGCCACCCTGCCTTGGTGGGAATCGGCCAGTGTGTTAATAAAAATAATAATAAATCTTTGCTGACTTAATATCAATCTAACAGCAAAAAGGTTTATTAAAAAAAATAGCTTCATTCTGGCAACTCTTCAAAAAGAGAGAGGACCTTCATGCTTCAAAGAATTGGAGACACTTCCCTTATCCTTGGATAAAACTGGACAGCCTCTTCTCTCCAGGTGCTGCATAAATACAGGTTTAGCAATTCCCCTTGAATATAACAGGGCAATAAAACAAACCAGGGAACAGGTGAGGTTTGAACTCCTACCAAGTGAGTCATAAAACTCCAGACCATGGATTCAAACCCCGCCTATTCCATGGTTTGTTTGCAATCATGTTATTATGATTTCGTGAGTCATAGATCAATAATAATTCCTCGTGGCAATATTTTTAAAAGTCACATAGATTAATGTTACACATGTGGAAATGAAGTTTCAGAACAGAATACACAGAAAACATTTCCATGATGTGAACTTTGCTTTGTCAGTGTGCCATGTAAAATATTTTATTATACAAAATTATATAAAATATATAGTACAGTTTCAAGTAATCTGCAATCAGATAGACTTATACACACACATATACCAGTACTGTAATTAGCACAAATGTTCATAGAGTAAAATATATTTACAAACATTACTGCCTACTCCACAGCAGGATAGGAACCTGCACACAATGTATTAAAGTACACAGTATTTTAACCACACCCCAGATCTGGGATCTGGCTGAGTGGCTAAAGTACTATGTACTTTGATGCAGACTGTCAAGATTCAAATCCTGCTGTGGACAGAGAGAATGTTTGTAAAGAATTTTGTCCATTTGTGAATTAAGCACAGTATAATATAATTCTTACCATTATTATGTGCGCTCTCTCCCTCATTCAAGTAATTATGGCAAGAGTTGAGTATTTAGATTAAACTGTTAACCCTTCAACTGTCCAAGCAGATCTACATTCACATGCATAGTGCTCCAAAAGTAGATCTACGTTTTTTTTTTTTATTTTCGAATAAACAAAAAAAAAGTAGATCAAAATTTTTTACACGTTTTCAAATGTAAAAAAAAAAAAAATCTACTTTTTTTTACATACTTTCAAATGTTGAAAAAACGTATATATACGTTTGGACCATTTATGGGTTAACTAATAACTATTAATAAATATCAAACAATTTATGGGGATCTAATTCTGTTATGGTATAAACACCCACATGCAAACATGTGCTTTGAAAATTCAGGGACAAACTAAACAATACTGACAGAAGCTTAGGTAAAAAAAAGTTAAGATAGACACACACAAAACTATTTATAAAAAAAAAAAAAAAAAAAAAAAAAAAAAAAAAAAAAAAAAAAAAAAAAAAAAAAAAAAAAAAAAAAAAAAAAAAAAAAAAAAAAAAAAGCCATCCTAACACTAAAAATATATATATATATTTATGCTCTACATAGAATAATACTTTGTACAACACATTCACTCTTTTAAAAAAGTTCTCGTGCATGCATGCATGCACGCACGCGCACACACACTAACATACACATATGTACATGAGGCCAGCCACAAGAACTACACATTCATACCTTTGATTGTGTGATTGTTTATGTACACTAGACAAATATTTTTTTCATCCATTTCAATCATTCCTCTCATACACAATACCATACAAATCTTACAAAAATATGCAGTTGCTAGAAACGCACTAAAAAACTATAGTTTTACTGAAAAAATGTCTATATAAAATCTTGATTTCTTTTAACCACTTAGGTATACGTCTGTCATTCTGCGACATAACATTTTACGGCTATAGGGTCCTGTGTATTTTTAAGCAATCTATTAATAAAGTATTTTCTCTTGCAACAACTTCCTTTCAAGTTAAATATATTCCATCAAAACATGTCGCAAAGCTTAAATATGTATGTATGGAATATCTGTATATAAATACATGTATAGTACTAAAAATATATACTAACCGACTTTTTGTAAATGCCAGCACACACAAAATTACTACAATGATTACATGATTTAGGCAGAAAATTTTCATGGCAGATTATACACAATTTAGCATAAGCCCCTAAAGTCATTTAGTAAATAAAGCACTACTCGCATAAAATATAGACCTCAATTTCAATGAAATCTAAAAATGGTATTAAACAAGAGGGTCTCCCTACTATTTTCTGGTTGGCTCCATGGTAAACTACCAATACTTAAACACCTAAGTTGTAAACTCAGACAATACATCAATCGAGACAATACAATCGTGTCAGTAATCTAGTATGTAGCCAAGCCTATTATTTCTTAAGACTGGCATCTTCCAAGACTCCCCCAAAAGATTGGAAGAGATTTCCAGAAAGATTTGATGCTCCAGCACAACCATACAGCTTCTTGTAAAAATTCCAGCACTGCTTGTTAACAGGTTGAAAAATGATTGCAAATCGAAGTGTTCAATAGAATACTGACAAAAGTAAAAAATGCAAATTGTTGAAAAACTGCATAGTGATCACACGAGTTTATAATGTGTACCCTTTAACACTACTGTATAGCATATACTTCCATTAATATTAATGTATAGCATACTTCGTTATTTATGTATTGAAGTTAGCAAGAATTTGCTTTGAAGGAAGATTTTCATAAAGGAGGGCAGTCAAAGTACATTCCTTAGAACAAGTCATCACTGGACAAATAAATGATCATCTCAAAGAAAAATTCATACAAAAGGCCAACGTTGCATGAGCTGTATAACAAACAAGCAGGGTGTTTATCATTAAGGTCTAACAGACCATACACAAATAACCCATACATAGGAGAGAGGAGCTTACAACAATGTTTCGGTACGACTTGAACCATTTACAAAGTCACAGTGTGACTTTGTAAATAGTCCAAGTTGGACCAAAAATGTTGTCGTAAGCTCCTCTCTCCTATGTGCAGGTTATTTGTGTATTATTCCAGTCAAGGTATTGCGCCTTTTTGTTCTTCAACAGACCATAATGAGTCACAACGTAAAAACACTATAGGCTCCTCCCATAGCTTAAAGAGTTTAATCATACACATTATTATATATTAACAAATCACGGAACAGGTGGAGCTTAAACCCATGGCATGAAAGTCCTAAAACTCGCAGGAATTTGTGGTCACAGTGGTGGCCTATGCTAACCTCCCTATGGTGTACAGAAATATACCTATTTGGATGAACCTTATTAGAGCCAATGGTCCAGTGGTTAACACACTAGCCTGTGAGTTTTAGGACTCTCTGTCATGGGTTCAAGACCCACACATTCCAAGAGTTGTTGGAATCGTGTTATTGTGATTTCAAGAGTCATGAATTACAAACAAACAAACAATGTCAACATAGGAGTCCAGCTAACACAATAGGACTTGTGACTGGTTGAAAGCTGGGCATGTGACTGACTGTTTTGTTGATAGGCCTAAGGTTTGCCTAGTTGGAGTTTTATCTCAATTTTATTTTTCTGGCCACTGATAATTAGCTAGACAGAGTAAACACTGTTTACTGGATAGAAAGCAGAACACAGTACCTTAAGGTTGTGTTTTGCTTAAGTGGTTGACCAAATGTATTCCAGGGAGTCATCAGACTCCTCAGAATATGGCATAGAAAATTAAATATGGCATTTCTATGCCATATTTAAAGCAAAATAATTTGTGTATGCATACAAGTTTCTATGAGAATGTGTAGGGAGTATGAATGTTCGTGTGTGTACACTATTAGTTTAAAAACACTATGCAAAATGAAAAATACATACATACACACACAACTTAGCCAATCTCAGCCAATTCATAAGTAATTCTTAATAGAGAGCGAGGAAGAGAGTTGCAACTGGTAATGACTGGCTGCCTCTACATAGTGACTCGAGGCAATGCAACATGCACATTTATGCTATACCAAGAGCACAGGAGTTGTGGGAGTTGTTTCAGTTGTTTTAACCAGCAATTTTGAGTGGGTCATCTTTATTTTAGCTTGCAAAACTCAGTTAGTGGGAGAGTAAGTAGTGTCTAGGAAGATGAATGACAAAGTTTATGTGCTACTTCATCCCATGAAATAACCTGTTATACTTTGCTACTTCTGCAGCTTACAACATTTTTGTTTATTTACTTTTTTTCCTAACTAAAATGTATATAAAAATGGATGTCAACCAAAAGAACAGTGTAGAAGGGTTTATATTTTTTGGTAAACAAAATTTAAAATGCAATTAGCCAAGTGTATTCTTCTTTGTGTTTTGTGGCCTTTACAAACAACTTTATAACTGGCCTGTGGAGGAATTCACTAATAGCTTTATAACTGAAGCTTTTATTTTCTTTTATGAACTAGCTCCTTCACTAATACAGTAGTCACCAAAGCTGCCTACTATCAGTGTAGAGGCCTGACTAATGTGTTGACACATGAAAGCCATCCATGGGTTAGGCAACTGTGTGCTACATTTCATTAGCAAATATTGAGGAAATTTGCTTTCTCAGTGCTAACAAAATACAGTACAGTATTACAAACAAGTGATACTATGTTTGGTGATACATATATTTTTAGTAACTATATTGCTTGCAGATACAGTGCAGTATTCTATGAAATAGACATCTTGTAAATTTTGTGTGTTCTATATCTTAAATACAGTGATGATGAGATGAACATTATAAAAATGACTCTCCCAAAAGAGGGTCATTTTGATAAGGAAGGCCCTAGTAATACCTGTATGCTAAATACAGCTCTTTAAATATTGCCTCAGTATTTAGTAAATGTTTATTCTTAGTCATATACATTTGTGGAACATATGATAAAGCTAAAGTTTACTCAGAAAATATGATACAGAACAAGGATTATTTGTTTGCAAAACGTTTCTTCTTCAAATCTTTACCATACTTGTGCATTGCAAATGGCAGTACCACACCTAAGTACAAGAATTGTATCAGCAATTAAGTACAGAGTTCTCCATCGTGAAACCAAAATATCTTAGGCTCAAACACCCAATATTTATTTTATCCTTCAGATCCCACCTTCATCAAAAGCTTTGCTCATGTCATCTATAATAGTTTGGAGTGTTGGCCGGTGAGGAGATTCAGGTCTGAACATCTCTTCCAGGAAGGCCGCCTCGGTGAAGAAGTCGAGGACGTGATCTATCCTGCCGATACTCTTGTCAGTCAGATGGTTCCCTACTAGTTGTTTCAGGAGGCCCCGGCAGTCATTGATGTTCTTGGTGAGGAAAGCCTTGTCAAAGGTGAAGTCGACCTCAAAGAAGCTGATAATTGTCTTCACAATTGTTGTGAATTTGTGTCTTAGCTGTAAAAAAGAAATAAAAATATAGAAATGCATACAAGGATTTAAGTACAAGTGGAACTTCGGGAAAAATCAAATTCTTACATGAAGCTGCTAAAAGAATCAATTAAAAAATACACAAAGGGTACTAAAAAGATTTTGAAAATAGTGTAATTTTTTCTGTATGTAAATGACAGTAGTGGTACATTATGTTCAGTAATACTTCTTTGGGGACTTTCTTCCTGCTGATTATTTCAATGCAATATAGTCTAAAATGTTTCACAATGTATATCAATGTTAATATATATGTACTAAAAACTACATTAATAGCACACAATATGTGGTTTATGGTATTTAACTGAGAATTCCTTTACTTCATCAGGGACTATCAATTCTCAAAATGCTAACACACAGTGGTGGACAAAAGGATTTCTCAATAATATGTCAAACTACATATTGTGTGTGGAGTAGGGTGTGAAGTGGAATGAGGTGTGTAAAATGGGTTGTCTTAGACCTTATGTGTATCCACAGGGTCTTGCACTATCATCTACAGGATGGCTATGGGGTATGTAATAAATTTGCCACTACCATCCACAGGATGGATAATGAATGCACAATAAACTAGCCACTACTCTTCACGGGATGGATATGGGATGTACAATAAACTAGCCACTACCATCCACAGGATGGATATGGGGTGCACAATAATCTAGCCACTACCATCCCATAGCTCAATTGCTAGCACATTCAGCTCACACACTGAGGTCCATGGTTCGATTCCCAGCGTGGGTGAAAACATTAGGACGCGTTTCCTTAAGACACCTGCTGTCCATGTACACCTAGCAATAAAATAGGTACCTGGGTGTCAGTCAGCTGGTATAGGTCACTTGCCTAAAATGCTCTGCATAACAAGGGGCTTTCTATATAGCAGTATGTCACTGATGTCAGCTAGGCCTGTATACCTTGTGCATGTACTTGTAGAAATAAAGATTATTATTTTTTTATTCACACACAAGCCATTTCCCACCAAGGCAGGGTGGCCCAAAAGAGAAAAACTTTCATCATTCACTCCATCACTCTCTTGTCCCCCATCCCTGGTTCGTGCCTCTCATACACTCTTTCTACCTTGCAGTAAATGGTTTGGCGATACCGACAAGATGTGGAAAAATGCACTCGTGTACAGCTCTGGACATTCATTAAATATTCTGAACAGTACATAAATGCCTTTTTCTAGACCTCTCTACCCTGTCAATTCACCTTATAATTTTATACATGATCGTACGGCTCCTAACCCTCCTCTCCCCCAGAGTCATCAAAGTCATGTCCTATGGTGTCTGCTCATAGTTCATACCTCTTTATTTCTAGCCTAGTCCAGAGGCAGATTAAGATTTTGTAGGCCCCTGGGCTACAGGTACTGAGAGCCCCCAGTGATATTTTCACAAGGAAAAACAGTTTAAGGAATATTAAATTTATTTTTACAAAGCTAACCATAAATAAAATTCATACATTTGCTTTGCATAATTTCTTGGAAACAAATTTCTCCCAAACACCAGTAAATTTTAAGTATGTAGCTAAGAACATTTCTGGAGGCCCTCCAGCTGGCAGAGGCCTATGCCTTAATCCCACCCTAAGCTAGTCTCATTGAATATCTTTTTTTTTTTTTTTTTCAACAAGTCGGCCGTCTCCCACCAAGGCAGGGTGACCCAAAAAGAAAGAAAATCCCCAAAAAGAAAATACGTTCATCATCATTCAACACTTTCACCTCACTCACACATAATCACTGTTTTTGCAAAGGTGCCCAGAATACAACAGTTTAGAAGCATATATGTATGAAAATACACAATAGTATATCCCTCCAAACTGCCAATATCTCAAACCCCTCCTTTAGAGTGCAGGCATTATACTTCCCATTTCCAAGACTCAAGTCCGGTTATATAAAATAACCGATTTCCCTGAATCCCTTCACTAAATATTACCCTGCTCACACTCCAACAGCTCGCCAGGTCCCAAATACCATTTGTCTCCATTCACTCCTATCTAACATGCTCACGCACGCTTGCTGGAAGTCCAAACCCCTCGCCCACAACACCTCCTTTACCCCCTCCCTCCAACCTTTTCGAGGATGACCCCTACCCCGCCTTCCTTCCCCTACAGATTTATACGCTCTCTATGTCATTCTACTTCGATCCATTCTCTCTAAATGACCAAACCACCTCAACAAACCCTCTGCAGCCCTCTGACTAATATGTACTTTCATTAACTCCACACCTTCTCCTAATTTCCACACTCCGAATTTTCTGCATAATATTTACACCACACATTGCTCTTAGACAGGACATCTCCCCTGCCTCCAACCGCTTCCTCGTTGCAGCATTTACAACCCAAGCTTCACACCCATATAAGAGTGTTGGTACTACTCTACTTTCACACATTCCCTTCTTTGCCTCCATAGATAACATTTTTTGCCTCCACATATACCTCAATTCACCACTCACCTTTTTTCCTTCATCAATTCTATGATTAACCTCATCCTTGATAAATCCATCCGCTGACACGTCAACTCCCAAATATCTGAAAACATTCACTTCTTCCATACTCTTTCTTTCTTTCAATGCACCAGCCGTATCCCACCGAGGTGGGGTGGCCCAAAAGGACAAACGAAAGTTTCTCCTTTTAAATTTAGTAATATATACAGGAGAAGGGGTTACTAGCCCCTTGCTCCCGGCATTTTAGTCGCCTCTTACGACACGCATGGCTTACGGAGGAAGAATTCTGTTCCATTTCCCATGGCAATAAGAGGAAATAAATAAGAACAAGAACTAGAAAGAAAATAAAAGAAAACCCAGAGGGGTATGTATATATATGTTTGTACATGTATGTGCAGTGTGACCTAAGTGTAAGTAGACGTAGCAAGATGTCTTCCATATTCCTCCTCCCCAATTTGATATCCAATTTTTCTTCATCTAAATCATTTGATACTCTCATCACCTTACTCTTTTCTATGTTCACTTTCAACTTTCTACCTTTACACACACTTCCAAATTCGTCCACTAACCTTTGCAATTTTTCTTTAGAATCTCCCATAAGCACAGTATCATCAGCAAAAAGTAACTGTGTCACTTCCCATTTTGTATTGAATTCCTCATAATTTAAGCCCACCCCTCTCCCAAACACCATAGCATTTACTTCTTTTACAACCCCATCTATAAATACTATATTAAACAACCATGGTGACATTACACATCCCTGTCTAAGACCTACTTTTACCAGGAAATAGTCTCCCTCTCTTCTACACACCCTAACCTGAGCCTCACTATCCTCATAAAAACTCTTTACAGCATTTAGTAACTTACCACCTATTCCATACACTTGCAACATCTGCCACATTCCTTCCCTATCCACTATCATATGCCTTTTCTAAATCCATAAATGCAATAAAAACTTCCCTACCTTTATCTAAATACTGCTCACATATATGCTTCAATGTAAACACTTGATCTACACATCCCCTACGCACTCTAAAATCTCCTTGCTCATCCGCAATTCTACATTCTGTCTTACCTCTAATTCTTTCAATAATAACGCTACCGTACACTTTTCCTGGTATACTCAGTAAACTTATTCCTCTACAATTTTTACAATCTCTTTTGTCCCCCTTCCCTTTATATAAAGGGACTATACACGCTCTCCGCCAATCCCTAGGTACATGCCTTCTCCTCTTTCATACATTTATTAAACAAAAATACCAACCATTCCAACACTATGTCCCCCCCTGCTTTTAACATTTCTCTCATTATCCCCCACACTCACATTCTGCTCTTGAATACCTTGAATATCTTTATCTTTACTATTTTCCCGTGTTATATCAGGTGAATGGTTTTACAGCATTTTGTTGTACTATCTTTGCCTCAAACACCTATATAGTTCTGAATCTACTCAACAGATAGCTTCGGTGTGAGCTCTAGTCCTCAACTAGAAGACTGTCTTTCCTATGTACTGGGGCTTGGCACTAAGATGGCCAATCACCTAAAACCCCTAATAACCCAGCAAAAGGCACCAGTAAGAATGATAACAAATTCCCACTCCCACCAGCATACTCCACCAGTTTTCAAAAGTCTGAATCTGCTCACCATTAAGAACATCCATACTTATTCATGTGCCTACTACATACACAGAACAATACATGCAAATATAAACCTTCCACTCAAACTTCTTCTCACCAACCTAAACAGGACACATGACCACAACACAAGACACACATCTCTTTTTGATATACCTCGTGTCCATATCACACTGTGTAAAAACTATGCACATCAAGGGCCTCAAAATATGGAATTCATTACCAGAAGATATTAAAGTAACCTGGTCTGAAAATCAATTTAGGACTCTTCTCAAAAGCCACTTAATCACCCTAGACTAAACGCTAATACTCAGTACACACATATTAACTTATGTTCTCCCACATCATAACTTCAACAATCACTTTGAACCTTTTATCCATTGTTGACAGGAATATAATTGAATCATTGTTTTCACAAAAAGCATTTTTGAATAGATGAATTTATCTTTTGTCTTATACAAATTTTGATTACCCGGAGTTTACCTGGAGAGAGTTCCGGGGGTCAACGCCCCCACGGCCCGGTCTGTGACCAGGCCTCCTGGTGGATCAGAGCCTGATCAACCAGGCTGTTACTGCTGGCTGCACGCAAACCAACGTACGAGCCACAGCCCGGCTGGTCAGGTACCGACTTTAGGTGCTTGTCCAGTGCCAGCTTGAAGACTGCCAGGGGTCTGTTGGTAATCCCCCTTATGTATGCTGGGAGGCAGTTGAACAGTCTCGGGCCCCTGACACTTATTGTATGGTCTCTTAACGTTCTAGTGACACCCCTGCTTTTCATTGGGGGGATGTTGCATCGTCTGCCAAGTCTTTTGCTTTCATAGTGAGTGATTTCCGTGTGCAAGTTCGGTACTAGTCCCTCTAGGATTTTCCAGGTGTATATAATCATGTATCTCTCCCACCTGCATTCCAGGGAATACAGGTTCAGGAACCTCAAGCGCTCTCATTAATTGAGGCGTTTTATCTCCGTTATGCGCGCCGTGAAGGTTCTCTGTACATTTTCTAGGTCAGCAATTTCACTTGCCTTGAAAGGTGCTGTTAGTGTGCAGCAATATTCCAGCCTAGATAGAACAAGTGACCTGAAGAGTGTCAGCATGGGCTTGGCATCCCTAGTTTTGAAGGTTCTCATTATCCATCCTGTCATTTTTCTAGCAGATGCGATTGGCGTTTCGCTCTAGTTTGTGGCCAGAATTTGTTTTGTACTCTGATGAAGATTTAATTTCCTCGTGTTTACCATATCTGAGTAATTGAAATTTCTCATCGTTGAACTTCATATTGTTTTCTGCGGCCCACTGAAAGATTTGGTTGATGTCTGCCTGGAGCCTTGCAGTGTCTGCAATGGAAGACACTGTCATGCAGATTCGGGTGTCATCTGCAAAGGAAGACACGGTGCTGTGGCTGACATCCTTGTCTATGTCAGATATGAGGATGAGGAAGAAGATGGGAGCGATTATTGTGCCTTGTGGAACAGAGCTTTTCACCGTAGCTGCCTCGGACTTTACTCTGTTGACTACTACTCTCTGCGTTCTGTTAGCGAGGAAATTATAGCTCCATCGACCAACTTTTCCTGTTATTCCTTTAGCAAGCATTTTGTGCGCTATTACGCCATGGTCACGCTTGTCGAAGGCTTTTGCAAAGTCTGTATATATTACATCTGCATTCTTTTTGTCTTCTAGTGCATCTAGGACCTTGTCGTAGTGATCCAATAGTTGAGACAGACAGGAGCGACCTGTTCTAAACCCATGTTGCCCTGGGTTGTGTAATTGATGGGTTTCTAGATGGGTGGTGATCTTGCTTCTTAGGGCCCTTTCAAAGATTATGATATGGGATGTTAGTGCTATCGGTCTGTAGTTCTTTGTTATTACTTTACTGCCCCCTTTGTGGAGTGGGGCTATGTCTGTTGTTTTTAGTAACTGTGGGACGACCCCCGTGTCCATGCTCCCTCTCCATTGGATGGTAAAAGCTCGTGATAGGGGCTTCTTGCAGTTCTTGATGAACACACAGTTCCACGAGTCTGGCCCTGGGGCAGAGTGCATGGGCATGTCATTTATCGCCTGTTCGAAGTCATTTGGCATCAGGATAACATCAGATAGGCTTGTGTTAACCAAATTCTGTGGCTCATAAAAAATTCATTTTGATCTTCGACTCTCAGTCTGGTTAGCGGCTTGCTAAAAACCGAGTCATATTGGGACTTGAGTAGCTCACTCATTTCCTTGCTGTCATCTGTGTAGGACCCATCTTGTTTAAGTAGGGGCCCAATACTGGACGTTGTTCTCGACTTTGATTTGGCATAGGAGAAGAAATGCTTTGGATTTCTTTCGATTTCATTTATGGCTTTTAGTTCTTCCCGCGATTCCTGACTTCTATAAGATTCCTTAGCTTAAGTTCGATGCTTGCTATTTCTCTGACCAGTGACTCCCTATGCATTTCAGATATATTGACCTCTTTTAGCCGCTCTGTAATTCTTTTCTGCCGCTCTGTAATTCTTTTCTGCCGCCTGTAAAAGGAGCGCCTGTCTTTCTATTTTACATCTACCCCCTCCTTTTTCTTAGAGGAATAAGCCTTGTGCATACATCGAGTGCCACCGAGTTAATCTGTTCTAGGCATAAGTTGGGGTCTGTGTTGCTTAGTATATCTTCCCAGCTTATATAGGTTAGGACTTGGTTTACTTGGTCCCACTTTATGTTTTTGTTATTGAAGTTGAATTTGGTGAATGCTCCCTCATGACTAATCTCATTACGACGGTCTGGGGCTCCGCGCATACATGTCTGAACCTCAATTATGTTGTGATCTGAGTATATTGTTTTTGATATGGTGACATTTCATATCAGATCATCATTGTTAGTGAAGATGAGGTCTAGTGTATTTTCCAGTCTAGTAGGCTCTATTATTTGCTGGTTTAAATTGAATTTTGTGCAGAGATTTAAAAGCTCGTGTGTGTGCGAGTTCTCATCAGAGCTGCCTCCTGGTGTTATTACTGCAACAACATTATTTGCTATATTCCTCCATTTTAGGTGCCCTAAGTTGAAATCCCCCAGGAGCAAGATGTTGGGGGCAGGAGCTGGCAGATTTTCCAGACAGTCGTCAATTTTTAACAGCTGTTCCTGGAATTGCTGGGATGTTGCATCCGGAGGCTTGTAGACTACCACAATGACTAGGTTTTGGTTCTCGATCTTTACTGCTAAAACTTCCACTACATCATTTGAGGCATTAAGCAGTTCTGTGCAAACAAGTGACTCAGCGATGTACAGGCCAACCCCCCCCCCCCTTTTGCCTGTTCACTCTGTCGCATCTGTATAGGTTGTAACCTGGGATCCATATTTCGTTGTCCAAGTGATCCTTAATGTGGGTCTCAGTGAAAGCCGCAAACATTGCATTTGCCTCTGCAAGCAGTCCACGGATGAAAGGTATTTTGTTGTTTGTTGCTGGCTTTAGACCCTGTATATTTGCAAAGAAGAATGTCATCGGACTGGTGGTATTGTTGGTACCTGGAGTTTACCTGGAGAGAGTTCCGGGGGTCAACGCCCCCGCGGCCCGGTCTGAGACCAGGCCTCCTGGTGGATCAGAGCCTGATCAACCAGGCTGTTGCTGCTGGCTGCACGCAAACCAACATACGAGCCACAGCCCGGCTGATCCGGAACTGACTTTAGGTGCTTGTCCAGTGCCAGCTTGAAGACTGCCAGGGGTCTGTTGGTAATCCCCCTTATGTGTGCTGGGAGGCAGTTGAACAGTCTCGGGCCCCTGACACTTATTGTATGGTCTCTTAACGTGCTAGTGACACCCCTGCTTTTCATTGGGGGGATGGTGCATCATCTGCCAAGTCTTTTGCTTTCGTAGTGGGTGATTTTCGTGTGCAAGTTCGGTACTAGTCCCTCTAGGATTTTCCACGTGTATATAATCATGTATCTCTCCCTCCTGCGTTCCAGGGAATACAGGTTTAGGAACCTCAAGCGCTCCCAATAATTGAGGTGTTTTATCTCCGTTATGCGCGCCGTGAAAGTTCTCTGTACATTTTCTAGGTCGGCAATTTCACCTGCCTTGAAAGGTGCTGTTAGTGTGCAGCAATATTCCAGCCTAGATAGAACAAGTGACCTGAAGAGTGTCATCATGGGCTTGGCCTCCCTAGTTTTGAAGGTTCTCATTATCCATCCTGTCATTTTTCTAGCAGATGCGATTGATACAATGTTATGGTCCTTGAAGGTGAGATCCTCCGACATGATCACTCCCAGGTCTTTGACGTTGGTGTTTCGCTCTATTTTGTGGCCAGAATTTGTTTTGTACTCTGATGAAGATTTAATTTCCTCATGTTTACCATATCTGAGTAATTGAAATTTCTCATCGTTGAACTTCATATTGTTTTCTGCAGCCCACTGAAAGATTTGGTTGATGTCTGCCTGGAGCTTTGCAGTGTCTGCAATGGAAGACACTGTCATGCAGATTCGGGTGTCATCTGCAAAGGAAGACACGGTGCTGTGGCTGACATCCTTGTCTATGTCGGATATAAGGATGAGGAACAAGATGGGAGCGAGTACTGTGCCTTGTGGAACAGAGCTTTTCACCGTAGCTGCCTCGGACTTTACTCTGTTGACGACTACTCTCTGTGTTCTGTTAGTGAGGAAATTATAGATCCATCGACCGACTTTTCCTGTTATTCCTTTAGCACGCATTTTGTGCGCTATTACGCCATGGTCACACTTGTCGAAGGCTTTTGCAAAGTCTGTATATATTACATCTGCATTCTTTTTGTCTTCTAGTGCATTTAGGACCTTGTCGTAGTGGTCCAATAGTTGAGACAGACAGGAGCGACCTGTTCTAAACCCATGTTGCCCTGGGTTGTGTAACTGATGGGTTTCTAGATGCGTGGTGATCTTGCTTCTTAGGACCCTTTCAAAGATTTTTATGATATGGGATGTTAGTGCTATTGGTCTGTAGTTCTTTGCTGTTGCTTTACTGCCCCCTTTGTGGAGTGGGGCTATGTCTGTTGTTTTTAGTAACTGTGGGACGACCCCCGTGTCCATGCTCCCTCTCCATAGGATGGAAAAGGCTCGTGATAGGGGCTTCTTGCAGTTCTTGATGAACACAGAGTTCCATGAGTCTGGCCCTGGGGCAGAGTGCATGGGGGGGAGGGGGGGGAATTTTTTTTTCCGGCATTAGTATCTGTATCTGTTGGTTTGGAGTGGAGGCCATCGACTGTGGTTCCACTCCAGGAATGATTGGATTTGGTGTATGATTTCTGCCATTTCCTGCCAGTTTTTTTTCCTTCCTGGAACTAAAAAACCTCTCCCTTTTGAGTGGCTGTGGCTACCCAGGTTTTCCCATGGCCTGGATGTTTTGTATCTTTTTGTCCCCTTTAGATGGTGTGCCTGGCAATTTAAGTTATAGCACAGTCTTTCCTGTACTGAAGAGGTACACATTTCAGGGTGAAAAAGCTTACAGGAAGGGAGTTTGCATTTTCCTGTTGTCATGTGGGCACGGCATTTTCTAGGGTGGTCATAGTTGCATGTCCCATCTGTTTTTCCAGATTCCCATGCCTGCAGATACCAAGTGCATAGTATGTGCACAGGCTTGGTTTCCGTTTGCCTTGGGTTTCTGTGACTGTATTCCCTGTTGGTGCATGTTTACCTGTCTTATTCCTATCCTCACTAGCACCAACAATGGAGCTCTAACCAGTTGTTTTTGGTAATATATCCTCACTATTGCTAGTGGAGTCCTCTTGTTTGCCATTTCCCGTGGTATTACTAGTTTGCAATATTGGTTTTATCTTATCTTTGACTACACTTGTTTCCCCACTACAGCTCCTGTCTCCCATGAGGTCATTTGTATGCATTCCCTCCTGCGTATATTTCCCAACTACCTGGACAAAATCTCCAGCTTCACCATTACTGTCTCCCAGGACAGCACCTCCAGCTTCACCACACCATTACTGTCTCCCAGGACAGCACTATCAGCCCATTTACTGACTACCAGGACAGCACCTCCAGCCTTACAGTTTCTGACTACATGGCCAGCATCAAGCGCGGTACCATCCAGCCCAGACTTTTTATGTTCCCATCTGTTGTAGAATGCTTCCAGGTTGTCTATGAAAGCAGCTTTGATGTTATCCTCTTTTAATACCAATGTGATTTTAGTCCACAGATTGATCTCATTTGGGCATATCCAAAAACACTTCCCTGATTTTATACTGCTTGTAGCTAGTTCTTGGCATGACACCAAATTCCACAAAAATGAATTTATCCATGTGGAAGCCTGTTTGTTTGATTGACTGCAGACTACACAGAGCTTCATAATGATTTGAATGGTTGATTTACTGTAATTCTACTAGCAACCTCTTGAATACTCTATTAATAACCTCCTTAAAGTGAAGCTCTAGTTATTTGTATTTCTATTTCTAACTGTACTTGTATATTAGTACAGCTTACCGGTGTACGTTCCTGATTTTATATTTATTGTTTGTGTTTGATAAGGGCACCTACAACTCCATCCGTTAACAGTCTGCTTTATTGTCCAACGAATTCATTTGAAACCGGTCAAGGGTTCGGACCAGTCGAGGGTTCGACCAGTCAAGGGTTCGGAACCAGTCTGATCTGATCAGTGGGTCACTTATTTAAACGTACTGGTCGGTGATTTGGGCTAACACATGAAGGATTCACTTATAATTAATAATCAACTGTTCAACTATGAAATAATTACTATCCTACTGTGCAACTATGATATAATCCGTAGTGTTAAGTAGTCTGTAAGCCAATAATGTTAAGTTGGCCCATAATGTCAAGGCGTAATAGAGGCTCTCCTTGCATTGCAACCCACTATTGTAAATATAAAATCTCAATGTACTGTTTGCAAAGACAAAATAAATAAATAAATAAATAAATAAATTATGTACATCATGTACAGAATTATTATAAGAATAACTAAGCACTAAACCCATAGGTTCAACAACAGCACTGAATACATCATGTACAGCTGTTTTCTTAAATGTTCTGTTAGTCATACAAATGTCACCAAGGTTATCCCTCTGATATATTCGCTATCTGTTAATTGTTAGTTAACCATCCCTAGATTCAGGCTATGAAATGTCTGGAGAGGGAAAGGATAGCTCTAGTGTTCATGACCTTGCACTTGTTCGTGTCAAACTCGATTAGCCATTTGGCTTGCCACTGATTTATCCTCCCAAAGCCTTCCTGGAGTCTGTCCCTGTCCTTCTATATTTTTAATTCTCTCGCCATCTTTACATAATAGCAAACAGGAGCAAATAAGAATGATTTCTTCTGGGAGATCATTAACATATATTAAGAATACATGCTCAATGCACTTTCCTCACTGCTAATCCGCCTGGCATGTACCACTGGAACGTGATGCTTCCATCAAAATGTGCTTTAACATGCATTTTTTTAATATAGTACAGTGGAACCTCTACTTACGAGTACGTCTACATGCGAGTTTTTCTGAATACAAGCAGTCGCTCTTTCGATTTTTTGCTTCCAGACGCGAGTGAAATTTCCAGATGCGAGCGGGCCTCAAGGGAAGTTCCTCGATCCTGGTGAGAGGCTCTTGCTCTTGATCTAGGGAACTGGATCTCAGTTGTTTGTTGGACTATCTTATTGAAACTTGGGCAACGTATGATGGAAAGATGCTTCTTAGCATACACCAAAAATGAAAGAAATTGGACCATAAATAATGGAGTTCACTTCTCAGCCATTAGCCTCCCATTAGCGGTATATTTTCATATGGTTTTTATTGATGTATTCTCGTATTTTTGGTCTCATTAGATAGAATGGAAGATATGATTTTTATTGGTTTCACGATGAAAAGTACCTTGAAATTGAGCTCAAAGTAGCAGAAATGTTCGATTCTTTGGTGATGTTCAAGAGGAAACTAATGACGTCACCATCCAATACCTGTCCGATCGGCACTGCTCCTCAACCTTCACATATTGGAAAGCTCTTCAACACACTAGCAAAAGTGAGAGTAGACATCATAAGGTAGCAGTGGCAGACAACATGAAGCAGCAGTAGCAGACATCATGAGGTAGCAGTGGCAAAGTGTAGCATTAAGAGTGTAGCAATTAAGTGTAGCATTAAGAGTGTAGTATTATAAATCACTCTGACTTTTTTGGGTTATCCTAGGTTCTCTACACATGTAGTCTGGAGCAGGAATGGCTGCTGTGGTGGCCTTATAAACCCCAACAACAACAATGGCTGCTGTCACCACCACTAGTCACATATGTAATGATATGTATTTTATTAATTCTAGTGTACATATCATATTTCTATGTTATTAATATTGTTTATGTCATATTACATGAATTATGATAGATAAATAAGCTGTAGAGTTGATATTAGGGAAATTGTTGAAGTATTTTCTCATGCCTGGAATTCACTGGAACGAATTAATTCCATTTCAATTAATTTCAATGAGGAAAATTGACTCTGCAAACAAGCAAATCCAGATGCGAGCAAGGTCATGGAGCAGATTAATCTCGTAAGTAGAGTTTCCATTGTATTGTATTCATTTTTCCCCAAAAAATGTTTATTTATTTCATATAATGATATCATGTGGGGAAAATGAGGTTTTGCCAAAGAATTTCGCTGATACGAAGGATTTTTGAGGAACGTTAAACGAGGGATGCCTCTACACGTAATGTCAATTTGTTATGAAGGTAGGCGAGTGACTGTGGACGAGCAAGTCTTTACCGAACTCATTACACAATCCACAAGGCCAGACAATGAACAGGTCAGAGGCGAAAACACCATTCAAAAACTTTTCACTTGAGTATTTCCCGCAGGACTGAAATTTTCTTGGCCTTTTACACAGGCCATAACTTCCAGCAAGTCTCGAGTTTGCTTATATTGTATATAATCAGTGACTCACAGAAGAACTGCTGTTTTCTAAGATAATACATTTGCATAATTTTTGTTTCCATTGATGCTTAGCAAAGAAAAAAAAATAAGAGTTCCATAACCACACACATTGACATGAGAATACACTGAGGTGGCGCACACACACATGTAGCAAGTTCACGTTAAAGGGATCCAGCAGTTAATACCGCAAACACGGCGAGCATCAGCTCACAAGAATAAATGATAGTGAAAAATACACAAAAACTGTGAAGCCCTTTAATAAGTACTATGTTTCATCCAATATTTGACTTTGTCAAGTATTTTATGTACTAGATAAAGCCCAATGTTGGGCTTTATCTAGTACATAATAAAGTACAAGTAAAGTATTTGCTGTATTTTTATCTTCAGTAACTGTGGGGATGCTGTGGAGAATAACTGGGCTTAGCCTGACTCACCTGGTTGGCGACCCTGAGGTCCTCCTGAGAGAACTGTTCATTGCGGTACAGAATGTTGATCTTAACAACGATCTTGATGATGTTCTTTACCAACTTCTCCGCCTCTTTCTTGTTGCCAGTCTGAAAGTTGTGCACAAGGTGAGAACACACAAATTCGATATTTTCACAGGCAGGAGCTGCTCCAGAGATGTTACTTGGGGGGGAGGGAGGGCCGCAAGGAAGTTGTAATCAGCTTGGAAGAGGAGGCTGTGATTTAGGCTTAAAGCACCTTTATTATTGTAATAAAGTTGGTAGAATTACCGACAATATGTAAAGTAAAAGGACACAAGTGCAACTAATGTGACATTTATTGTGGCAACGTTTCGCTCTCCAGGAGCTTTATCAAGCTTGATAAAGCTCCTGGAGAGCGAAACGTTGCCACAATAAATGTCACATTAGTTGCACTTGTGTCCTTTTACTTTACATACCTTTATTATTGCTGTTATTGGGGGGGGTTGAGGGGGGTAATGGAGGTGTTGGGGGTCTCAGCCCCCCATTAGTGCCGTCCCTGTTTCCAGAGTATACCAGTAACCAGTGAAAGGCCTGGACCACGACTAAAAACTCCACTGAGTGCAATATATGATACACAGACCTATAAATATCAATACACTTTCTTCTTGAAAAGACCCTCTCCCCCCACTTTCCCTTCCAAAAGAACTGGTGATCTATTCATTACAAACAAAAAAAATCAGCGTGGTTTAGTCCAGTGGGAGAGATGGTCAGTCCCACGTAACAAATGCTTCACCTGAAGCTGCCCTAGTTGCTAAACCCACAGAAAAATGTTAAACGATACCACCATTACTCTACTTAAGTTTCCCAGTTCAGACTTGGGGAGTTCAAATTCAAATTCCTTTAGTTCATTATCTCACACACACGTACAATCTATACTGTGTTATGCAAGATAACAGGAAAGATAAGCTAGTTTTTGTTTCCACTACAACTTACTTATCTGAATAAAGTAGCAGCACACACAGTCTATCCAAGCAGGTTAAACTAAAATTAAGTAATTTCTACTTACAAGCAACTCCACTACCACCGCCAACAGGAGAAGCAGAACATTACCACTACGACTCTAGCACCCACCCACCACGACCCCAACACCATCACTGGAAGTACGAGCAACAGCAGCACCACTACACCAACACACCACCACTACTACACCAACACACCACCACCACTACTACACCAACACACCACCACCACCACTACACCAACACACCACCACTACTACACCAACACACCACCACCACCACTACACCAACACACCACCACCACCACTACACCAACACACCACCACCACTACACCAACACACCACCACCACTACACCAACACACCACCACCACTACACCAACACACCACCACCACTACACCAACACACCACCACCACTACACCAACACACCACTACCACTACACCAACACACCACTACAACTACACCAACACACCACCACTACTACACCAACACACCACCACTACTACACCAACACACCACCACTACACCAACACACCACCACTGGTAGGTAAGACACATAGGCAACAATTAGGCAACTTTATTCCGAAACGTTTCGCCTACACAGTAGGCTTTTTCAGTCTAATACAGAAAATAGGCAGGAACAGTAGAGATGTGAAGACGATGTAATCAGTCCATCACCCCTGAAGTCGTAGAATTTGAGGTTGTCAGTCCCTCGGCCTGGAGAAGTTCAGTTCCTGACTATGGAACTGAACTTCTCCAGGCCGAGGGACTGACAACCTCAAATTCTACGACTTCAAGGGTGATGGACTGATTACATCGTCTTCACATCTCTACTGTTCCTGCCTACTTTCTGTATTCGACTGAAAAAGCCTACTGTGTAGGTGAAACGTTTCGGAATAAAGTTGCCTAACTGTTGCCTATGTGTCTTACCTACCAACCTGTCGGTATTGTATGCCATTTTGATGTTCACCACCACCACTACACCAACACTTGTCGGTACTTCATACCACTGTCAACAGTGGTGGCAGTGTTTGTAACTCACTACCTTGAAGGAAGGGCAGCCACAATGCTGCTGAAGATCTCTTATGATCCAAGGAACTATAGCAGCTATAATAACAGCTGCTATATTCCCCTTCCGTGGATCAATCGTGATTACTTACCATTTCTCAGGCACTGTACGACCCCTACTGATTCATAACAAATTTGTTATGAACAATGATGGTACGCGAGCGTGAGTTAGACCTGCCTAGCATGGATCAGTAGACCTGCTGCGGTCTTCATTCCTGTTTTATAGTATCCCACATACCTGTGGCCAGTTTCAAGAGTTCTCCTACCCACAGAATTGACTGCCTGGTCAAGGAGACTATTGCTGCTAGCGGCTCTCACAACCTGGCTGGTCTCTCACATTCAACATTATGACACTGAACGTACCACGGTATGGCTTCATAACTTAAGCACCTGCTATGATGTTGCTACCTTATTTACTAAAATATTTAAAAAATCGAAAATGTGTTAAGTGTACTGAGAGTACTGTACACAAATCTGGTAACCTCGTTCATTGGAACTTAAATTTTCTAACCTAAAACTGTTTTTATTAACGATTTGGTAATAATGTACAGGTTTTTCGGAGATTCGATCAGTCCGAAAATGAGGGAGGGCCAGCACTACCCTAGGAGAGTGCTCTTCAACCCTCCGCACACTAGCATTAGAGTTGCAGAGGCCACCAACTGCGACATTTTTCCAGAGAGCAACCCACAGTGGTGCAACACACAGCACAGTCTAGCTCTTGTCCCCTTTTATCACCCATGAACTACGAAAACTTAAAGAGGCTTTCAAGAAGTCATAAGTTTTTGGTAATCATTCAAGTAATGTATCATGAAACTTTATAAGTGCTTGGAAACAACAGTAGAGATCATGACTTAAGAGTCATGGCAGTATGACATTTAGTTATACTTTTGTATCAACACTTAGGATAATGTGTAAAGTTGAATGTTTCCGGTTTTGGTGGTATGTGTTCTCTCAGACTTGTCTACAGCTCCTGGACCCGCCTCTTTACCTGCAACACACGGTGTTGGAGGTGTGTGTGTGTGTGTGTGTGTGTGTTCTCTCAGAGTTATGTCTATAGCTCCTGGACCGGTCTCTTTAACCTGCAATATACATAACCTGACATCCACTGCTATTCCCTGGTGTTAGGTTAGGTAAGGTTCGTCAGGAAACAGGACAAGTGTTTCCTGACGCGGGTCTTAGTCAGATTCAAATTCAAAGTTTATTCTCTATAAAGATTACAATGTTGAATTTTCAGAATTTGGTTGTTGTGTGGTTTACATGTAGTTAAATAATGATTACAGAGTGTACCACTAGAACGCCTAGCATGGCTAGGCATTTCGGGCAGACTTAGTTTAATTCTTTATTTTAAAATATTACAAATTATGAGGTAAGTTGGTATTATGGCTAAGTGACTAAATACTAGTCTGTGAGTTTAGCAATGTGAATGCTTTTGTTTTGGCACAGTACATAGTTTCAGTATTGGAGTATCATAGGATTCATTATTTTAAGATTGATGACCCGCCGTTGGAGCTTCTGGTCATCTGACCGAGGCCTTCCACTGGCTTACCGGTCCACCCCTTTAAAAATCTTGGTCATATTTATAACCATTCAGTTGTGGTGCGACAGAGAGAGAGAGAGAGAGAGAGAGAGAGAGAGAGAGAGAGAGAGAGAGAGAGAGAGAGAGAGAGAGAGAGAGAATGACAGTGACAAAGTGACTTCCTAGGTGGACCAGTTTATATATTGTGCACAGCTTCATACTAGGGTAAGAAACTCAGGTACACACTACCTATACCCTGACATCATCGCCTCAGGAAGGCTGGGTTAATGTTCAGCAATAATCCCCAGTTGACGCGTGTTATACCAGGATACCACAGTTGAGCAACAGCTCCTCATCCTTAAGAGAACTTCCTTATGTAATATCTGCTTATAGTAACACGCACTTATAAAATTAATATTAGTAGTAGTGTTAGTAGTATTAATAGAATAGTACTACTACAAGTAGTAGTACTAACAGTAGTGTCAGTAATACTAGAATATAATAGTAACTACTATTCTAGTATTACTAAAAGTAATAATAGCAATAGTACTAGTGGTGGTAATAGAACTACTAATAGTAGTAATAGTACTACTGGTAGTAGTAGTATTACAATGTTAATTACACCAGTTGATGTACTACGAGGTCTCAGGAAAGTAAGGTAATCAATAAGGTTTGACCAAGGTGAAAGGCAACTCCAATTTCAAAGATCCAGAACCTTGAGCAGCATTAAGGCACCTTCCTGGAAGGAGCTGTCAGCTACAGACCAACAAAACACACCACAAAATATTTGTAAGTATCGCCGTCTGTTACAAACAATGGTCTTATGCTGTAACAGGAAAATAATGACTTAGCTGTTGTTCACCTTTTATATTTCACTTCAGGGGAAATAAGCACCAAGTCGTTTTTTCATTTTTTTATCTAGTTTGAATACCAAGTCTTCTAGTACCTAGAAACTAGATTAGATATTAACTGTGTTAGATAACTGTCTAGAAGGAAACACCTAGGGTGTACCAAGGTTAAATTAACAACGACTTTTGACACTTCTTTCTGATCTTTATTTAATTTATATACTAAATCTCTTTTCGTACTTAGTAACTAGGTTAAACATTAAAATCCCATACTCAACAGGGAGGTTATGTGACACATTGCGACACTTCACTTTGTGATGTAGTCCAGCTGGGCTTGTGAGGTCTCTGGGGAGACCTAATTTAACCAATTATATGGTCACACCTTGCCTTGGCAAACGTCTGTAGCCACGCCCACGTCTGAGGTCTTTTGTTCTTGACGCCTCAGACCTAGGCGTCAGGTCGTACACGTGGTTGTGGAGGGTGCTTGGACCCCCCCCTACATGACAACTTATCATGAATATTAAAAGAACATAATTGTATGTTTACGTTCTTATAAATTATTAAATAACCAAACTCCAAACAATCCAGCAATATTAACAATCTTGTACTGTAAGTAAAACTATTTAGTTACTTTCGAGAAACAACAATCTCTTACGGGGATTACTCAAGTTAGCAATCTCTCAGACTAATAGTCAATCGTCTAGTACAAGACTTTGAATTCTATAGAAAAGCTACTATGGTGGCCTGGTGGCTAAAGCTCCCGCTTCACACACGGAGGGCCCGGGTTCGATTCCCGGCGGGTGGAAACATTTCGACACGTTTCCTTACACCTGTTGTCCTGTTCACCTAGCAGCAAATAGGTACCTGGGTGTTAGTCGACTGGTGTGGGTCGCATCCTGGGGGACAAGATTAAGGACCCCAATGGAAATAAGTTAGACAGTCCTCGATGACGCACTGACTTTCTTGGGTTATCCTGGGTGGCTAACCCTCCGGGGTTAAAAATCCGAACGAAATCTTATCTTATCTCTTAACCGAGTGCTAAGAGAGCTATGCACTCTAGGATGAGAACCTGAACCTGCTCAGAAGTGTATGAACCTACTGGTTGTGTCTGTGACCAGTAACTCTCACGTCAGGTTGGTCACATGACTCAACCTTTGACTCCAGCCGGCAGCATAACTAGCGGCTGGTCTTTTAACTAGTGATTCCATCTTTTTCCCTATTTCTATACATACATAAATATTAGCATTAACATAAAATAAAAGAGCAATATCCTAGTATCATGATACATGAGGTCAGATAATAATAAGTCGGAAATCTTTACTGTAACTACTAGTCAAGAAGTCCACTAGTGAAACCTCGACGGAATATATTCAAATAAAAATGTCGGGCATCACCCGTAACACCGTCAAACAATCTAACGTAACCTGAATGAAATTTTCAAATTTAAAGAACGTAAATGATAAAATTATCTATGCTAAGAGATAATCTAAAAAAAAAGAAAACTAAAAAAAAATTAGGTGACAGAACATTCAGATAAGATATATTAATTTCATATGATAGGAAATCCCTTGGGTTATATATACACGGGGTATCCTAGAGGTCTTTGAACACGGGGAAAAATACACCATTTTTCCAGTTAGTGTTGGGGTTTTGCGCATATTGAACGATTACTCTGGCTGATGTGCGAGTTCAATGTTTTCCATTTCCTTAATCAGTCTTTCCTGCTTCAGAAAGTCTGCTGCCGTTGATAACCTTTTATTATTGGCCTCTCTTTCTCTAGAAATTTCATCTTCTTTGCTGCATTAGTATGTGTGTGGAGCATACTTTGTGGCAATGAACTCATCCTCCCTAGAAACTGGATTACTGCGTCCGCGGTGGTCGTATCTTCTCAAGCCTAGTTTATTAAGGTCTCGATTTATTTGATCCCCGTTGATGTCCTTGTTGACGTTGAATTTGTTGAATTCTTCCCTCATGATTGATGATGCCTCTCTGAGCCAGGTTACTATGCAGCCCACAGGTTGGTACCTCGATCATGTGGTCCGAAACTGCAGTCTTCGACACCATTACGTCCCAGACCAGGTCCTTGTTTGTGAATATAAGATCTAGGATATTTTCTAACCTGGTCGGTTCTGTTATCTGCTTGCATTAGACGAATTTATTTCAGAGGTTTAATAATTTTGTTGCGTTGAACTATTCCTCCAGACTAGCTCCAGGGACTCTGCAATTAATGATTATCACACACTTCCATTTTAGATGTCTCAAACTGAAGTCACTGACAAACAACATACTTGGATCCGGGATTAACAGGTTCTCAGTTTAAATTATTATGATAACCAAGCGCTAAACCACCAGGGTCCTCAGTTCAGAGTTAGATCTGTGATAGCTGGTCCTTGAACTGCTGGGAAGAAGTATCCGGCGGTTTATATTCAAGCAAGGTTCAAATTTTCCATCTCAGCCGTCAAAACTTCAACTCCATCATTAGTGGTGTTAAGTAACTTTACGCCAATGAGCGACTAACATACAGACCGACATCTCATTCGTTGCCTGTTTTTCTTGTCGCATATAAAGTTGCATCCAGGAACGCATCCACATTTCACTATTTAAAGAAGTCCTTTACGCGAATCTCCGTAGAAGCTGCAAACATTACGTCTGACTCACTGAAGACACCACTAATATACGCAAGTTCGTCGTTCTTCCTAGGTTTGAGACCTGGTTTGAGACGGTACTAGTGTTAGTAACAACACTACCGTACTAGTGACAGTAACACCACTACCGTACTACTGATAGTAACACCACTACAGTACTAGTGATAGTAACACCACTACCGTACTAGTGACAGTAACACCACTACCGTACTAGTAACACCACTCCCGTACTAGTGATAGTAATACCACTACAGTACTAGTGATAGTAACACCACTACCGTATTAGTGATAGAAACAACAACACTACCGTACTAGTGATAGTAACAACACTACCGGACTAGTGATAGTAACATCACTACCGGACTAGTGATAGTAACACCACTACCGTATTAGTGACAGTAACACCACTACCGTACTAGTGACAGTACTCAAGAAATCGTAATGACACGATTGCAAACAAACCAAACTTATTGTGGCTAGCTGGTCTAGTGGCTAACGCGACGGGGTGGAGTTTCGAGACTATGGCTGCGGGTTCAATCCCGGCCGGGGGTATGGTTTGTTTGCAATCGTGTCATTACGATTTCTTGAGTCATGTTGACGGCAGTGAAGGGACTTGAGCTAGAGTTCGTCACGGCCACGCTAGCTGGAGATTCGTCTGTAAAAACTTGCATTTGTGGTCACAGTGGTGCCTGTGCTAACCTTCCTATGGTGTAGAAATATACCTAGTTGGATGAATCTTATTGTGGCTAGCTGGTCTAGTGGCTAACGCGACGGGCTGGAGTTTTGAGACTATGACCGCGGGTTCAATCCCGGCCGGGGGTATGGCTAGTGACAGTAACACCACTACCGTACTAGTGATATGAAAGTTTAGACACATGTGCAACGTCTGGATATCTTTATTGTAGACGTTTCACCATCCAGTGGCTTTATCAATACAGATTCTAGGACATAATTAAAGATAGTAGAACTATATACAAAAGATGAGTTAATCAGATATCCAGACGTTGCACATGTGTCTAAACTTTCATATTGTCTGTATTTTATACCTTTCTTGCACAACTTGTCAGACACTGCAACATCATGGAATCTTGGTTCAGAGGACATCTACTAGTGGTAGTAACACCACTACAGTACTAGTAACACCAATACCTTATTAGTGATAGTAACACCACTACAGTACTAGTGATAGTAATACCACTACAGTACTAGTGATAGTAACACCACTACCGTACTAGTGATAGTAACACCACTACAGTACTAGTGATAGTAACACCACTACAGTACTAGTGATAGTAACACCACTACAGTACTAGTGATAGTAACACTACAGTACTAGTGATAGTAACACCACTACAGTACTAGTGATAGTAACACCACTACAGTACTAGTAACACCACTACCGTACTAGTGATAGTAACACCACTACCGTACTAGTGATAGTAACACTACAGTACTAGTGATAGTAACACCACTACAGAACTAGTGATAGTAACACCACTACAGTACTAGTAACACCACTACCGTACTAGTGATAGTAACAACACTACTACCGCAGTTTACACAGTCTTCAGTAATGTTGATACAGTTGATCATAACACCAACACACCCAGTCCGCAAAATTTCTGTGAATGCGCTAAAACCAGTGAACTCAATATGAATTGAATGAAAAGCGTGTCAGGCCAGCAACAGGGAGGCCTGGTCTGGCACCAGGCCGCGGGGGGCGTTGACCCCCAAAACCGTCTTCAGGTCAATATACATCAACCGGGTCAGACGAACTACCAGCCAACTTTTAAAGTCAAAAAATAAGAGTCTCCACTAACAATAATGTTGAACAACAGAAGAGGGCAGAGCGCTAAGACACTGAAAACTAGAAAATATTACGCTAGTACTGATACACTTTTTGGTGCTACTTTGGCTTGTTATCTACGTGTCATGTATCTACTTTGGGATATCTACACCTTACATTGCAATCAACACGGTACCTAACCTAGGTTAGGTTAGGTACCGTATTGATTGCTAAGGTGTAAATCGCAATGTAAGTGTAGATATCATTTTCCTTGTAGATAACAAGCCAAAGCAGCACCCAATCTTTTAACAAAAGAGTGACTGCCAACGTAAAAAAAAAAAAACTCTTGGTTACTCGAAGGATACCTGAAGTATTTCGGGAGTCAACGCCCGTCAGAGGTCCCTGGTCTCAGATTAGGACCTCTGGTGCATCAAGGCCTGATCAACCAGATTATTAACGCTGGCCACACACAGTTCAGTGTATGAACCACAGCCCGGCTGGTCAGGAAGTAACTTTAAGAACTTATCAAGTTTCCACTTAAGGACGGCCACGAGTCTCTTAGTAATCCTCTTATGTATGAAGGGAGGCTCTTGAAAATTCTTGTTCCCCTTACAAAGCAGACAGATAAAAACGCCCGTCACAGTTTTGTATCATCATTTGCAGATGACACTACAATAAGCATGAAAGTCACTACGGTAGAAGACACTGAAAAATTACAGGAAAGATATAAGCAGGGTTTTCCAGTGGGCAGTGGAGAACAACATGACGTTCAGTGATGATAAGTTCCAGCTGTTTAGGTATGGAAAGAATGAAAAACTCAAAAGGAACATTATATACAAAACTCAAGAGGGTCACCAAACAGAACGAAAGGAACTCGGGAAAGATTTGAGAATAATTATGTCAGCTGACCTTACTATCAAAAAACATAATAAAACAAAGATCACGATAGCCAGGAGAATGACAGGGTAGGTATTGAGAATTTTCAAAACAAGGGGAAATAATGTCAGTGGTGACACTTTTCAAATCGCTAGTGTTCCCTCATTTAGAATATTGCTCAGTGTTGGCGGCCCCGTTCAAGGCAGGAGAAATATCAGAGCTGGAACAAATACAGAGATCGTTTACTGTCCACATTGAGCATTTAAATTACTGAGAATACCCTAAAGTCCTGAATGGGTACTCACTGGAGCAGATGAGAGATAAATAATAATATATATACCTGGAAAGTACTCGAGGGCCCGGCCCCAAATCTGCACGTGGCCGTAATATACTGGAGCGAGAGATATGGAAGTGTAAAACAAACGCAGTGAAAAGCAAGGGTGCGGTGGGCACAATAAGGGAACACTATCAACATTCTTGGCCCCAGATTATTCAACATCTTAACAGAAGATATCAGATACAGTTGAACAACAGTGCACGTGGACAGTCTCTCTTCACCGGATGCCAGATCAACCTGGCTGTGATGGATATGTGGGGCAGCGGGCCTCCAGCATCAGCAACAACCGTTTGACCAGGTTAGCACCAGACAAGCCTGGCCCATGGCCGGGCTCTGTCAGTAGAAACACTCTGGAAACACATCAAACGTGTTATCTCTCAGTATACTTACTGCACTCTTGCTTTTCATTGAGGATATTTTGCACGGTCTGACCAGCCTCTTGCTTTCTATGATTGAAGGTCTTTGAAAAATGTTTACAATATTTTAATGTGAAATAAAGATATCTGAGATTTAGACCACCTGTGTAGTGTCTCCTGGGAAAACACACACACACACACACACACACACACACACACACACACACACACACAATCACAATCACCACCACCACCAATACCACTGCCACCACTAACTATACCACCACCACTAACAATACCACCACCACTAACAATATCACCAACACCACTAACAATATCACCACCACCACTAACAATATCACCACCACCACTAACAATATCACCACCACCACTAACAATATCACCACCACCACTAACAATAGCACCACCACCACTAACAATAGCACCACCACCACTAACAATACCACCACCACTAACAATGCCACCACTACTAGAATACCACTGCCACCACTAACAATGCCACCACTACTAACAATACCATCAAAACCACAATACCACTGCCACCACTAAATATGCCACCACTACTAAGAATACCACTGCCACCACTAAGAATACCACTGCCACCACTATCAATGCCACTGCCACCACTATCAATACCACTGCCACCACTATCAATACCACTGCTACCACTAACAATGCCACCACTAACAATACCACTACCACCACTAACAATACCACTGCCACCACTAATACTGCCACCACTAACAATACTACTGCCACCACTAACAATACTACTGCCACCACTATCAATACCACTGCTACCACTAACAATGCCACCACTAACAATGCCACCACTAACAATACCACTACCGCCACTAATACTGCCACCACTAACAATACTACTTCCACCACTAACAATACTACTGCCACCACTAACAATACTACTGCCACCACTAACAATACCACTGCCACCATTAATAATACCACCACCACCACTAACAATACCACTGCCACCACTAACAATACTACTGCCACCACTAACAATACCACTGCCACCACTAACAATACCACTGCCACCACTAACAATACTACTTCCACCACTAACAATACTACTGCCACCACTAACAATACCACTGCCACCATTAATAACACCACCACCACCACTAACAATACCACCATTGACAATACTACCACCACTAACAATACCACAATCCACTGTTTATTTCCTCTCGTAAAACACTTCACCATTTTTCTGGTTCTAATATTTATCAGTTCCTGCCTCCTCTAGTCTTCTATTTTCATCCTTCTCTTTACGTCTTTCCTTCGAATAACAGTCTCCATTCTATCTCGAGTATATTCGTATTACTACTTTCCTCCCATCACTCTTCTAATATTTTATCATTCCTTATTCTCTCGCATCTCTCTGGCTCACAGAAAGTTTCGGCTCTCAATGTATCATATCAGGAAACGGGAAGGAGTCGAACCCGTGGCAAGTGTTTTAAAACCGGCAGGCCAGTGCGTTAACCTCTGGACCACTTGACTCATTTGTCTGCAGTCATATTATGATTTCATAAGTCTCTCATTGTATAGACACCCAGATGTGTGTGTGTGTCCACACAGGTGTGTATCTCCGTGTATATACACACAGATATACAAAAAGATCACAGTAAACAGGTGATATCAGAATATGCAAAAAGCCACTGTGAAAGAATAGTGTAATTCCAAGCGCTTTCGTGACTTCTCACATTATCAAGGAACTATAAGACATGTGTATCTCCGTGCATATACACCCAGAGGTGTGTATCTCTGTGTATATACACAAAGAATTATCACATTAATGGCATAAGAAACCAATAATTTGCTGAAGACACATGGTCAACACCTGGGTATCTTTATTGATGGAAGACGTTTCGCCCACTGGCTCTTGTGTGTCTGTATTTTCATTTAACTGGTTCAGAGTAAGATACTCAACACTTGTCAAGACAGAAGGACTCAACACAGGCTGAGGGACTGAACACTGAGGATGAGTTTGAGGTAATCAGTCCCACAGTCTGGAGTCTGTGTGTTCAAGATTGATGGACTGAAGACGTCGAATCCAGGCTGAGGGATTGATTACCTCAAACACGTCATCTTTCACCGTTCTTCTCTGTATTGGACTGAAGAAACCACTGGCCGGACTCCAGATACGAGTATACGAGATAAGTGTATATCTCAATGTATATACGCTCAAGAGGTTTATATACATCAAAATGTCTAACTCTCAATGTATATACTGAAGTGTAAGTCTTCAATTAAATTTTGCCACCAAAGTGGCTAGTTTATTGTGTACTTCATATCCATTTTGTGGATGGTAGTGGCTAGTTTACTGTGTACCTCATATCCATCCTGTGGATGGTAGTGGCTAATTTACTGTGTACCTCATATCCATCCTGTGGATGGTAGTGGCTAGTTTACTGTGTACCTCATATCCATCCTGTGGATGGTAGTGGCTAGTTTACTGTGTACCTCATATCCATCCTGTGGATGGTAGTGGCTAGTTTACTGTGTACCTCATATCCATCCTGTGGATGGTAGTGGCTAGTTTACTGTGTACCTCATATCCATCCTGTGGATGGTAGTGGCTAGTTTACTGTGTACCTCATATCCATCCTGTGGATGGTAGTGGCTAGTTTACTGTGTACCTCATATCCATCCTGTGGATGGTAGTGGCTAGTTTACTGTGTACCTCATATCCATCCTGTGGATGGTAGTGGCTAGTTTACTGTGTACCTCATATCCATCCTGTGGATGGTAGTGGCTAGTTTACTGTGTACCTCATATCCATCCTGTGGATGGTAGTGGCTAGTTTACTGTGTACTTCATATCCATCCTGTGGATGGTAGTGGCTAGTTTACTGTGTACCTCATATCCATCCTGTGGATGGTAGTGGCTAGTTTACTGTGTACCTCATACCCATCCTGTGGATGGTAGTGGCTAGTTTACTGTGTACCTCATATCCATCCTGTGGATGGTAGTGGCTAGTTTACTGTGTACCTCATATCCATCCTGTGGATGGTAGTGGCTAGTTTACTGTGTACCTCATATCCATCCTGTGGATGGTAGTGGCTAGTTTACTGTGTACCTCATATCCATCCTGTGGATGGTAGTGGCTAGTTTATTGTGTACCTCATATCCATCCTGTGGATGGTAGTGGCTAGTTTATTGTGTACCTCATATCCATTCTGTGGATGGTAGTGGCTAGTTTACTGTGTACCTCATATCCATCCTGTGGATGGTAGTGGCTAGTTTACTGTGTACCTCATATCCATCCTGTGGATGGTAGTGGCTAGTTTATTGTGTACCTCATATCCATCCTGTGGATGGTAGTGGCTAGTTTATTGTGTACCTCATATCCATCCTGTGGATGGTAGTGGCTAGTTTATTGTGTACCTCATATCCATCCTGTGTATAGTAGCACAAGAGCATATGTATACACAACGATCTTAGGAACTAAGCCCCCAAAAAGGGTTAACAGGAATACATTTGATATATATATATATATATATATATATATATATATATATATATATATATGACAATTTTCTTCTTCTTATTCTTTTTAGTAATCTTTACAGGAAAAGGGGTTACTAGCCCATTGTTCCCGGCATTTTAGTTGACTTTTACAACACGCATGGCTTACGGAGGAAAGATTCTTATTCCACTTCCCCATGGATATAAAAGGAAAATTAATAAGACCAAGAACTATTAAGATAAAAATCAAAGAAAACTCAGATGAGTGTGTATAAATAAATGTGTACATGTATGTATAGTGTGACCTAAGTGTAAGTAGAAGTAGCAAGACATGCCTGTAATCTTGCATATTTATGAGACAGACAAAAGACACCAGCAATCCTACCATCATGTAAAACAATCACAGGCTTTCGTTTTACACTCACTTGGCAGGACGGTAGTACCTCCCTGGGTGGTTGCTGTCTACCAACCTACTACCTACAAGAAAGAAAGAGGGGAAGGTACCTAGGGATTGGCGGAGAGCATGTATAGTCCCTTTATATAAAGGGAAAGGGGACAAAAGAGACTGTAAAAATTATAGAGGAATAAGCTTATTGAGTATACCAGGAAAAGTGTATGGTAGGGTTATAATTGAAAGAATTAGAGGTAAGACAGAATGTAGGATTGCGGATGAGCAAGGAGGTTTCAGAGTGGGTAGGGGATGTGTAGATCAAGTGTTTACATTGAAGCATATATGTGAACAGTATTTAGATAAAGGTAGGGAAGTTTTTATTGCATTTATGGATTTAGAAAAGGCATATGATAGAGTGGATAGAGGAGCAATGTGGCAGATGTTGCAAGTATATGGAATAGGTGGTAAGTTATTAAATGCTGTAAAGAGTTTTTATGAGGATAGTGAGGCTCAGGTTAGGGTGTGTAGAAGAGAGGGAGACTACTTCCCGGTAAAAGTAGGTCTTAGACAGGGATGTGTAATGTCACCATGGTTGTTTAATATATTTATAGATGGGGTTGTAAAGGAAGTAAATGCTAGGGTGTTCGGGAGAGGGGTGGGATTAAATTTTGGGGAATCAAATTCAAAATGGGAATTGACACAGTTACTTTTTGCTGATGATACTGTGCTTATGGGAGATTCTAAAGAAAAATTGCAAAGGTTAGTGGATGAGTTTGGGAATGTGTGTAAAGGTAGAAAGTTGAAAGTGAACATAGAAAAGAGTAAGGTGATGAGGGTGTCAAATGATTTAGATAAAGAAAAATTGGATATCAAATTGGGGAGGAGGAGTATGGAAGAAGTGAATGTTTTCAGATACTTGGGAGTTGACGTGTCGGCGGATGGATTTATGAAGGATGAGGTTAATCATAGAATTGATGAGGGAAAAAAGGTGAGTGGTGCTTTGAGGTATATGTGGAGTCAAAAAACGTTATCTATGGAGGCAAAGAAGGGAATGTATGAAAGTATAGTAGTACCAACACTCTTATATGGGTGTGAAGCTTGGGTGGTAAATGCAGTAGCGAGGAGACGGTTGGAGGCAGTGGAGATGTCCTGTTTAAGGGCAATGTGTGGTGTAAATATTTTACAGAAAATTCGGAGTGTGGAAATTAGGAGAAGGTGTGGAGTTAATAAAAGTATTAGTCAGAGGGCAGAAGAGGGGTTGTTGAGGTGGTTTGGTCATTTAGAGAGAATGGATCAAAGTAGAATGACATGGAAAGCATATAAATCTATAGGGGAAGGAAGGCGGGGTAGGGGTCGTCCTCGAAAGGGTTGGAGAGAGGGGGTAAAGGAGGTTTTGTGGGCAAGGGGCTTGGACTTCCAGCAAGCGTGCGTGAGCGTGTTAGATAGGAGTGAATGGAGACGAATGGTACTTGGGACCTGACGATCTGTTGGAGTGTGAGCAGGGTAATATTTAGTGAAGGGATTCAGGGAAACCGGTTATTTTCATATAGTCGGACTTGAGTCCTGGAAATGGGAAGTACAATGCCTGCACTTTAAAGGAGGGGTTTTGGGATATTGGCAGTTTGGAGGGATATGTTGTGTATCTTCATATGTGTATGCTTCTAGACTGTTGTATTCTGAGCACCTCTGCAAAAACAGTGATAATGTGCGAGTGTGGTGAAAGTGTTGAATGATGATGAAAGTATTTTCTTTTTGGGGATTTTCTTTCTTTTTTGGGTCACCCTGCCTCGGTGGGAGACGGCCGACTTGTTGAAAAAAAAAAAAAAAAAAAAAAAATATATATATATATATATATATATATATATATATATATATATCGTTAACAGAACTGTGGCTGGTCAGGACTCGATCCTGCGTTCTCATGCCTAGCCCTGTGAGAAATGAACAAAGTATGCATCCCTCTATCCACTGGACCAACAATTCATAAACACCTGGCGCTCAGCAGTACTGAACGTGTTTACCCTGTTTTTCGTGATTTCATTAATATATAGATTGCTCGTGAAGGCTGGTACACAAAACAGGATGAGACTGAAATTAGTCTCTGAGGCTCCACGACCACGAATGTCCTTGCACCAGGGACAACACGCTCAGTACTGGTGGGCGCCTGGTATTTAAGGACTGTAGGTTCAGTGGACAGAGTGATTCCTACTTTGTTCAGTTCTCACAGGGCTGGGCATAAGAACGCAGGATCGAGTCCTGGCCAGCCTCAGTTCTGTTAATGATTCAAAATCACTTGTTTCGTGATTTCATTTATTTATATATATGTGTATATATATATATATATATATATATATGTATATTATATATATATATATGTATATTATATATATATATATATATATATATAAAAATGTATATCGTGTTTAAATGTATATCTGCAGTAGTAAGATACCTTGATATAGCACAGTGTTATACTGGTTATGGTATATATGTTTGTTCCTTCATATAGAGATCACAAGGTATAAACACTGAGGGTTTAGTTTAAAAGCTGCAACAAAGAGGGTTGGTTTGTTAGGTTTAAAGCCTATCTACTAACACATGGTTCATTAAGGCTACACGTAACCAGTTTACCACCAGTCAAGAATACCTTTAATTCCTAAAATAAATATTAATGAGCCTCGTGTAATAGAATTTAATCCTAACAAACCAACAATTGCTGTTCATTATTTTGTTACCCTTCTTTTATGTCCCTATTTTGATATTTTATCATCCAGTTGTGTCTTCCCATCTATGTTTCTCGCCAGTCTACCTCCACTTTCTTTATGAAAGTTATATATCACTTCATGTTAGGTCTTCTTCTTTTCTTAGCACTCTAAGGCTTCAACTGCTATTAATAAAAGTCTATCTTTGGAATTCTGTAACTTAAACAGTCCTGTTTGGTGAATATTTTCATTGTTTAGTGAAGGCAGCGGGTGGTTATAAGAGACCTCCACGGCCAGGCAAGGTGCCCTTGGTGATAAAGTTATTGCTGGGTGCCAAGGTAAACAGTCATACCCCCACACATGTATGCACACACACGCATGTACACACTTAACACAAGATTCCAAGACGTTAAATAAAGTTCTCACCATTCGCATTAGCCTTTAGAAGACAAACACCAGAAAATTCTGGGTTGGGGTCTGGCTGCGGGAGTACGAAGACTTTTAAAGATCACAGGTATATCCCAGGTCACAAGTATATCCCAGATCACAACTATATATCGTGAAAATGACATTGTGTAAGAATTACTTGGGAATGAACCAGAGTCCTTGTATTAACAAGTCCACAACAGTGCCAGCTCAGCTTCAGTGTTTACAAATGGACTATTTGGGCACTCCCAAATACCGCTCAAACCACATTTAAGTAGAGCTCCCGACACCACACACTGTGGCTAGGTCCGTGTTATTGTGGACCTGCAAGTACAAGGCTCCCGGTTCTGTCCACAGGACTCGTGCAATTCAGGTTTTCTTAGAAAAGCAGCGAAGACATCAGAGAAGAAGGTAGTCAGGCCAGAGTAACACAAACTGAGATGAAACTCACACGTGAGCAAGTGACGACACTGCTACTGAAAATACTTGAAAACTTATCTCCATGGGCACTGAGAAGAACAACTGTGACCATATAGTGAACATCTTAAACACAGTGTTCAAGCGGGAACAACTAACAGTCATCTGGATGACTAATAGTATCTATATATGAAGCAGGGATAGACAGAACGCCCTCAACTATAAACTAGTATCACTAACAAGCATAACACACAGTACCTCTGATATACCTTTGATGAGTTCCGAGTGTGTTTATACTCCCAGAGCCCGGCTTTGGGCCAGGCTCTTGTGTATGCCTGTGCTGGACAAGAGTATTCAAGCTCCTACAGAGGAGTACGTGTCAAAAGACAATCGGCACTAACTTACAAAAAGAAAATGAGGAAATTCTTCTCCGGCCGGTGATGTGATCCCGGCCAGGACCTCGGTGATGACAGCCACCACTCTCACCACCAGAGGCGTGCAGGGGAAGGGGCCAGGGGCGGTGGCCCCGAGCATCCAAATGGAGGGGAGGCATCCAATTAGTGACGGAAATAAGATAGTGATTTGGGGCATACAATCAAGGAGTCTTTTGGGCATACAATCAAGGAGTTGGTCCCGGGCATCACCAGACATCTGCACACCACTATCATAATGGTATACAATACCTCTTGGGGTGGTTACTTGTCTAGCAAGACTGGTGGGAACAACACTATATTGACGTTTGGTGAGGAAAAAAAAGTTTCACCCAGCACTTCAAAAAGCGAAACGTTGTACGGTAAAGACTTTACTTATGTCATGTTCACCGTGAAGATGCGGAGGCTTCAGTCCTCTTTATCATGCTTATCTACCAAACAGTTGTATAACTCTCGTAAGATCTTAGGACCATAGCTCTCACTAATAAGTCATTTCTGGATAAGACATGTGTAGCAGTTAGATGATCTTTATTCCTATGCGTTTCGCATACACAATAGGCTTCTTCAGTTAAATACTGAGGAGGTAGCAGCAGCAGTGGAGATGTGGAGACGATGTAATCAGTCCATCACCCTCGAAAACGTAGTTTTAAGGTGGCCAGTCCCTCAGTCTGGAGAAGTCTACTCTGTAAGCCAAACGTTACGGAATAAAGATACGTAACTGCTGCACATATGTCTTATCAAGAAATGACTTACTAATGACAGCTATGGTTCTAAGATGTTACGGGAGTTCTACAAGTCTTAGGAAGATAAGCATGAGAGACAGGACTGAAGCCTCCGCATCTTCCTGGTCAACACCACACACACAGTATTTAATCATACAACGTTTCAATACACATTGTTTTTTTTTTCAAGTGCCAGGTGAACTTTGTATCAAGGACTCTGTACTTGTACTTTTCACCAAAGCGTCGATATATCGTCCTTGTTCCCACCAGGAGCGCCTGGAAGCACTCGACTTGTACTCACTAGAGCGCAGGCGAGAGAGAGATATAATCTACACCTGGAAGATTCTGGAGGGACTGGTCCTTAATATGCACACAGCAATCGCTCCATATGAAAGCAAAAGACTTCGTAGGGGATGCAACATACCCCCAGTGAAAATTAGGGGCATCACTGGTACACTAAGAGAAAACACAATAAGTGTACGGGGCCCAAGACTGTTCAACAGCCTCCCACCAGCAATAAGGGGCATTACGGGAAGACTCCTGGTTGTCTTCAAGAGGGAGCTGGACAGATACCTAAAGACGGTGCCGGATCAGCCGGGCCGTGGTTCGTACGTTGGATTACGTGCGTCCAGCAGTAACAGCCTAGTTGATCAGGCCCTGATCCACCGGGAGGAAATATAAACACATATGCTGTATAATATGATCCTTTATTGACAACGTTTCACCCACACAGTGGGATTTTTCAAGTCACCACTGTGTCGGTATT
The DNA here is from genome assembly GCF_038502225.1 of Cherax quadricarinatus. NCBI lineage: Eukaryota > Metazoa > Arthropoda > Malacostraca > Decapoda > Parastacidae > Cherax > Cherax quadricarinatus. Next base: position 9,250,106 of record NC_091375.1, read on the forward strand.
TGATACCATTTATCTCCATCCACCGGGAGGCCTGGTCGTAGACCGGGCCGCGGGGGCGTTGATCCCCGGAATGTCCTCCAGGTAGACTCCAGGTAGGTAGGTAGACCAGTCTTGTTGTTGTAGATCAGTTAGTACTTTAAGAGGCACGTAAGTTCCACCGTCTTCTAATAACATGTTCATTTTTCCACTATAATATACCTTGCCCATAATTACTATCACATTAGCTTTGGTTCGTAAGGTGAAGTCCAGGATCTTTCCTTAATTCATGGTATAACTTAATAAACAAATCTTTGATAATTGTGTTGTAGAGGTGTGAGCTTTGTTCAGACCTCTACACTGTGCCTCTTAAGTCAGTAACAGAAGAGGATTGGATTGGATGAGGTTTCGCCGGTACTGTCTCGGCCCGGGTCTTGTCCAGCTGGTGACCCGGCGAGTAAGAGAGGTAACAGAGTGAGCGAGGTACCACAAAACTCACTACTGACACTGCTACTACGTTACAGATAGGTAGGTATACCTGGAGAGGCTTTCAGGGATCAACGCCCCCGTGGCCCGGTCTGTCACCAGTGGTAATGTATAGTGTTTCCTGATGCGGGTTTTAGTCATCATGATGACCCACAGCTGGACCTTTTGGTCATCTGACCAAGGCCTTCCACTGGCTTACCTCTCCACCTCTTGGAAAACCATGCTTACGGTTATAACTAATTATTTTTTACTAAGTTACGCCAAAGCATTGAGAAGTTTGTGAGAAACTGACACCAGCAGTGACTGGGATGGAATAAGACGGGAGACTTGTATGGGCCAGTAGGCCTTCTGCAGTGTTCCTCCATTCTTATGTTCTTAATTCAATACTAGAATTAGGGTGGCCGGTGTCCTGGTAAGTAAAGCTCTCGCTTCACACACTGAGTGTCCGTGGTTCGATCCCAGGCAAGGGTGGAAACACTGGGCATGTTTCCTTACACCTGCTGTCCCTGTTCATCTAGCAAGCAAGTAGGTACCTGGGTGTTAGTCGATTGGTGTGGATCGCATGCTGGGGGACAAGATTGAGGACACTAATGAAAATAAGACAGACAGTCCCTCGGTGACTCACTGACTTTCATGGGTTATACTGGGTGGCTAACCCTCCTGGGCTAAAAATCCGAATGAAATCTTATCTCTTAAAGGCCAGAGTACACAAATAACTCGTACATAGGAAAGAGAAGATTACAACGACATTTCGGTCTGACTTAGACGATTTACAAAGTCACTGTCCCCCTTGCCTATATATATTGCCTTCCTCACTCTTCTGTTAGTGTAATAAATTAGACACATATGCAACTCTTGGGTATGAACATCAAAATGGTATACAATACCGACAGGTTGTTAGGTAAGACACATATGCAACAGTTAGACAACTTTATTCCGAAACGTTTCGCCTACACAGTAGGCTTCTTCAGTCGAATACAGAAAGTAGGCAGGAACAGTAGAGATGTGAAGACGATGTAATCAGTCCATCACCCTTAAAGTCGTAGAATTTGAGGTTGTCAGTCCCTCGGCCTGGAGAAGTTCAGTTCCATAGTCAGGAACTATCTGATAGTTCCTGACTATGGAACTGAACTTCTCCAGGCCGAGGGACTGACAACCTCAAATTCTACGACTTTAAGGGTGATGGACTGATTACATCGTCTTCACATCTCTACTGTTCCTGCCTACTTTCTGTATTCGACTGAAGAAGCCTACTGTGTAGGCGAAACGTTTCGGAATAAAGTTGTCTAACTGTTGCATATGTGTCTTACCTAACAACTCTTGGGTATCTTTATTGAGGAAACGTTTCGCCACACAGTGGCTTCATCAGTCCATACAAAGGAGAATCTTGAAGAACAGGAGGAGAATGAGGTAATCAGTCCCTCAACCTTGAGTCGATGTGGTCAGTCCATCAATCTTGAATAGAATACGGCATACGTGCTGAGAAGGAGCTTATAAACCGTTGGCAGGAGAGGTGCAGAAGTCATAGGTCGTGTAACATTTGTTCAATGTTGAAGTAGGTCGTGCCCAAGAATTAGGCAAGCGAAGAATTCCCAAGTATTAAGATCCCAAGAAGTTGCAGTGTCTGACAGGTTTGTAGATGTATGGACTGATGAAGCCACTGTGTGGCGAAACGTTTCCTCAATAAAGATACCCAAGAGTTGCATATGTGTCTAATTTATCAACATGTCGGTTCTCTGAACCATTCATCTACAAACCTGTCAGACACTGCAACTTCTTGGGATCTTAATACTTGGGAATTCTTCGCTTGCCTAATTCTTGGGCACGACCTACTTCAACATTGAACAAATGTTACACGACCTATGACTTCTGCACCTCTCCTGCCAACGGTTTATAAGCTCCTTCTCAGCACGTATGCCGTATTCTATTCAAGATTGATGGACTGACCACATCGACTCAAGGTTGAGGGACTGATTACCTCATTCTCCTCCTGTTCTTCAAGATTCTCCTTTGTATGGACTGATGAAGCCACTGTGTGGCGAAACGTTTCCTCAATAAAGATACCCAAGAGTTGCATATGTGTCTAATTTATCAACATGTCGGTTCTCTGAACCATTCATCTACAAATAGTGTAATAAAGTTGGTAGAATTACGGACAATATGTAAAGTAAAAGGACACAAGTGCAACTAATGTGACATTTTATTGTGGCAACGTTTCGCTCTCCAGGAGCTTTATCAAGCTCCTGGAGAGCAAAACGTTGCCACAATAAAATGTCACATTAGTTGCACTTGTGTCCTTTTACTTTACACTTCTGTTAGTGTCCAAGTCGGACCGAAACGTCGTGGTAAACTCCTTCCTCCTATGTGCGGGTTATTTGTGTATTGTTCCAGTCATGGTATTGTGCCTTTTTACTGTTTTTGGAGACAGACTCGTGATCCTAGCATACACAACACTTACGTGATACTTAGTGAGTGGACAGGAAGGAGTTGTTTGTGATGCGAGAGCCAGGGACACAGATGGGAGAAGCTGCAGATGAGTCACTGGGAAGGTAGGATACGCTATTTTAGTCACAGAGTGGTGAGTGCAACGAATTAAATAAAGAGGTGATGGGGCAAGCACTACACAGTCTTAGGAGTAGGTACGATTGGGACCTGTTAAATTAGACACATGTGCAACTCTTGGGTATCTTTATTGAGGAAACGTTTCGCCACACAGTGGCTTCATCAGTCCATACAAAGGATAAACTTGAAGAACAGGAGGAGAATGAGGTAATCAGTCCCTCAGCCTTGAGTCGATGTGGTCAGTCCATCAATCTTGAATAGAATACGGCATATGAGCGGAGAAGCAGCTTATAAACCGTATGGCAGGAGAGGTGCAGCAGTCGTAGGTGGTGTCACATTTGTCCAATGTGGAAGTAGGTCGTGCCCAAGAATTAGGCAAGCGAAGAATTCCCAAGTATTAAGATCCCAAGAAGTTGCAGTGTCTGACAGGATACGGTTTATAAGCTGCTTCTCCGCTCATATGCCGTATTCTATTCAAGATTGATGGACTGACCACATCGACTCAAGGCTGAGGGACTGATTACCTCATTCTCTTCCTGTTCTTCAAGTTTAACCTTTGTATGGACTGATGAAGCCACTGTGTGGCGAAACGTTTCCTCAATAAAGATACCCAAGAGTTGCACATGTGTCTAATTTAACAACGTGTCGGTTCTCTGAACCATTCATCTACAAACATGATTGGGACCTGGACGCCAGGAACAAGTAAAGCTAGTAGTTAAAAGTTAAAGAGGCAGGGACACAAGCTGTACCTTGGCAAACACAAGTTGAGTACAACTACGCTGAGTACACACACACACACACACACACACACACACACACACACACACACACACACACACACACACACACACACACACACACACACACACACACACACACACACAAGCAGGGATAACAGGGAAGGCACTACAATGGATCAGGGAATACTTGTCAGGAAGACAGCAGCGAGTCATGGTACGTGGCGAGGTGTCAGAGTGGGCACCTGTGACCAGCGGGGTCCCGCAGGGGTCAGTCCTAGGACCAGTGCTGTTTCTGGTATTTGTGAACGACATGACGGAAGGAATAGACTCTGAGGTGTCCCTGTTTGCAGATGACGTGAAGTTGATGAGAAGAATTCACTCGATCGAAGACCAGGCAGAACTACAAAGGGATCTGGACAGGCTGCAGACCTGGTCCAGCAATTGGCTCCTGGAGTTCAATCCCACCAAGTGCAAAGTCATGAAGATTGGGGAAGGGCAAAGAAGGCCGCAGACGGAGTACAGTCTAGGGGGTCAGAGACTACAAACCTCACTCAAGGAAAAAGATCTTGGGGTGAGTATAACACCAGGCACATCTCCTGAAGCGCACATCAACCAAATAACTGCTGCAGCATATGGGCGCCTAGCAAACCTCAGAACAGCATTCCGACATCTTAATAAGGAATCATTCAGGACCCTGTACACCGTGTATGTTAGGCCCATATTGGAGTATGCGGCACCAGTTTGGAACCCACACCTAGCCAAGCACGTGAAGAAACTAGAGAAAGTGCAAAGGTTTGCAACAAGACTAGTCCCAGAGCTAAGAGGTATGTCCTACGAGGAGAGGTTAAGGGAAATCAACCTGACGACACTGGAGGACAGGAGAGATAGGGGGGACATGATAACGACATACAAAATACTGAGAGGAATTGACAAGGTGGACAAAGACAGGATGTTCCAGAGATTGGACACAGTAACAAGGGGACACAGTTGGAAGCTGAAGACACAGATGAATCACAGGGATGTTAGGAAGTATTTCTTCAGCCACAGAGTAGTCAGTAAGTGGAATAGTTTGGGAAGCGATGTAGTGGAGGCAGGATCCATACATAGCTTTAAGCAGAGGTATGATAAAGCTCACGGCTCAGGGAGAGTGACCTAGTAGCGATCAGTGAAGAGGCGGGGCCAGGAGCTCGGACTCGACCCCCGCAACCTCAACTAGGTGAGTACAACTAGGCGAGTACACACACACACACACACACACACACAATATGGAGAGTGAAGTAGTGGATACAGGACCCATAATTAGAATTAAAGTAAGTTACGATAATGCTCTTGGAGTAGGGAGAAAGTGGACCTAGTAGCGACCAGTGAAGAGGCGGCGCCAGGAGCAATGAATCGACCCCTGTAACCACAAATAAGTAAGTACACATACAGGAAACTGTACAGGCTCTGGGGACAAAGGCTGCAGACCTCCCTGAAAGGGACCTCAGGGAGAGAACAGGTCCAAGCATTCCGCTGAATAACTACTACAACAAGAGTGGTAAATTTAAGAGTAGCTTGCAGAAACCTATACAAGGAGGAGTCATTCACGATCTCATACACGGCACGTCAGGCTTTTACCTTTGATATACCTCTGAAGAGTTTCGAGAATTTCACTATTCACGGAGCCCGGCCATGGGCCCGGCTCGTCTGGTGCTTGCCTGGTCAACCAGGCTGTTGCTGCTGGAGGCCCGCTGCCCCACATATCCATCAGCCTGGTTGATCTGGCACCTGATAAAGATACTTGCCCAGTTTCCTCTTAAAGACTTCTACACTTGCTCCAGCAGTGTTTCTGATATCTTATGGTAAGATGTTGAATAGTCTGGGACCCCGGATGTTGATACAGTGTTCCCTTATTGTCCCCACCGCACCCCTGCTCCTCACTGGTTTTATTTTGCACTTCCTCCCATCTCTCTTAATCCAGTATATTATGGCAGTGTGCAGATTTGGGACCAAGCCCTCGAGTACCTTCCAGGTATATATTATCATGTTTCTTTCCTCCGCTCCAATGAGTACATGTTCAAGACTTGAAGGATTTCCCAGTAATATAGATGCTTTACTGGCTCAATGTGAGCCGTAAACGATCTCTGTATTTGTTCCAGCTCTGATATTTCTCCTGCCTTGAACGGGGCCGTCAGCACTGAGCAATATTCTAAGTGAGGGAGCACTAGCGATTTGAAGAGTGTCATCATTGGCATTATTTTCCTTGTTTTGAAGGTTCTCAATACACACCCCGTCATCTTCCTGGCAGTCGTGATCTTTGTCTTATTATGTTTTTCGAAAGAAAGGTCAGCTGACATCATTCCCAGGTCTTTTACTTGTTCCTTTCTAGGCTGGAATATTGTTGTACATTAACATCTCCGTTCAAAGCAGGTGAAATTGCAGACCTAGTGTGTCCAGAGAACCTTTACTGCACATGTAAGTTCCATCAAACACTTCAAGTACTGGGAACGCTTGGACGAACTTGACTTGTACTCGCTGGAACGCAGGCGAGAGAGAGATCCTAGAATCTGCACACAGAAATCACTCCCTACGAAAGTAAGAGACTGGGCAGGCGATGTAAAATACCCCCAATGAAAAGTAGGGACGCTATTGGTACACTAAGAGAAACTACAGTAAGTGTCCGGGGCCCAAGACTGTTCAACAGCCTCCCACCATACATAAGGGGAATTACCAATAAACCCCTGGCTGCCTTCAAGAGGGAGCTGGACAGATACTTGAAGTCGGTGCCGGATCAGCTAGGCTGTGGTTCGTAAGTTGGACTACGTGCGGCCAGCAGTAACAGCCTGGTCGATCAGGCCCTGCTCCACCGGGAGGTCTGGTGGTGGACCGGTCCACGGGGGCGTTGATCCCCGGAATACCCTCCAGGTAGACTCCAGGTATACGTTTAAAGATATTTTTTTTTCATATATGTTACTGTAAAAATTAATAATTTTGTACCAAAATAACTTCAGAACACTTACCTAACCTTATTATGCGCTTGTTATAATAAGATAAGGTAAGTTTTCTAAGGTTCTTTTGGTACAAAATTATTAATTTTTACATTAACATAAATGAAAAAAAAATATTAAACTTACAAGAGAAAATTTTAGAAAGGACTTAATTTTAAATGAGTTCTTACTCATTGACCAATTTTACCTATTCGGCACGACATACACACACACATTTATTTTATTATTTTATTATCACACTGGCCGATTCCCACCAAGGCAGGGTGGCCCGAAAAAGAAAAACTTTCACCATCATTCACTCCATCACTGTCTTGCCAGAAGGGTGCTTTACACTACAGTTTAAACTGCAACATTAACACCCCTCCTTCAGAGTGCAGGCACTGTACTTCCCATCTCCAGGACTCAAGTCCGGCCTGCCGGTTTCCCTGAACCCCTTCATAAATGTTACTTTGCTCACACTCCAACAGCACGTCAAGTATTAAAAACCATTTGTCTCCATTCACTCCTATCAAACACGCTCACGCATGCCTGCTGGAAGTCCAAGCCCCTCGCACACAAAACCTCCTTTACCCCCTCCCTCCAACCTTTCCTAGGCCGACCCCTACCCCGCCTTCCTTCCACTACAGACTGATACACTCTTGAAGTCACTCTGTTTCGCTCCATTCTCTCTACATGTCCGAACCACCTCAACAACTCTTCCTCAGCCCTCTGGACAACAGTTTTTGTAATCCCGCACCTCCTCCTAACTTCCAAACTACGAATTCTCTGCATTATATTCACACCACACATTGCCCTCAGACATGACATCACTGCCTCCAGCCTTCTCCTCGCTGCAACATTCATCACCCATGCTTCACACCCATATAAGAGCGTTGGTAAAACTATACTCTCATACATTCCCCTCTTTGCCTCCAAGGACAAAGTTCTTTTTCTCCACAGACTCCTAAGTGCACCACTCACCCTTTTCCCCCTCATCAATTCTATGATTCACCTCATCTTTCATAGACCCATCCGCTGACACGTCCACTCCCAAATATCTGAATACATTCACCTCCTCCATACTCTCTCCCTCCAATCTGATATCCAATCTTTCATCACCTAATCTTTTTGTTATCCCCATAACCTTACTCTTTCCTGTATTCACTTTTAATTTTCTTCTTTTGCACACCCTACCAAATTCATCCACCAATCTCTGCAACTTCTCTTCAGAATCTCCCAAGAGCACAGTGTCATCAGCAAAGAGCAACTGTGACAACTCCCACTTTATGTGTGATTCTTTATCTTTTAACTCCACGCCTCTTGCCAAGACCCTCGCATTTACTTCTCTTACAACCCCATTTATAAATATATTAAACAACCACGGTGACATCACACGTCCTTGTCTAAGGCCTACTTTTACTGGGAAATAATTTCCCTCTTTCCTACATACTCTAACTTGAGCCTCACTATCCTCATAAAAAACTCTTCACTGCTTTCAGTAACCTACCTCCTACACCATACACCTGCAACATCTGCCACACTGCCCTCCTATCCACCCTGTCATACGCCTTTTCCAAATCCATAAATGCCACAAAGACTTCTTTAGCCTTATCTAAATACTGTTCACTTATATGTTTCACTGTAAACACCTGGTCCACACACCCCCTACCTTTCCTAAAGCCTCCTTGTTCATCTGCTATCCTATTCTCCGTCTTACTCTTAATTCTTTCAATAATAACTCTACCATACACTTTACCAGGTATACTCAACAGACTTATCCCCCTATAATTTTTGCACTCTCTTTTGTCCCCTTTGCCTCTATACAAAGGAACTATGCATGCTCTCTGCCAATCCCTAGGTACCTTACCCTCTTCCATACATTTATTAAATAATTGCACCAACCACTCCAAAACTATATCCCCACCTGCTTTTAACATTTCTATCTTTATCCCATCAATCCCGGCTGCATTATCCCCTTTCATTTAACCTACTGCCTCACGAACTTCCCCCACACTCACAACTGGCTCTTCCTCACTCCTACAAGATGTTATTCCTCCTTGCCCTATACACGAAATCACAGCTTCCCTATCTTCATCAACATTTAACAATTCCTCAAAATATTCCCTCCATCTTCCCAATACCTCTAACTCTCCATTTAATAACTCTCCTCTCCCATTTTTAACTGACAAATCCATTTGTTCTCTAGGCTTCCTTAACTTGTTAATCTCACTCCAAAACTTTTTCTTATTTTCAACAAAATTTGTTGATAACATCTCACCCACTCTCTCATTTGCTCTCTTTTTACATTGCTTCACTACTATCTTAACCTCTCTCTTTTTCTCCATATACTCTTCCCTCCTTGCATCGCTTCTACTTTGTAAAAATTTCTCATATGCTAACTTTTTCTCCCTTACTACTCTCTCTACATCATTCCACCAATCGCTCCTCTTCCCTCCCGCACCCACTTTCCTGTAACCACAAACTTCTGCTGAACACACTAACACTACATTTTTAAACCTACCCCATACCTCCTCGATCCCATTGCCTATGCTCTCATTAGCCCATCTATCCTCCAATAGCTGTTTATATCTTACCCTAACTGCCTCCTCTTTTAGTTTATAAACCTTCACCTCTCTCTTCCCTGATGCTTCTATTCTCCTTGTATCCCATCTACCTTTTACTCTCAGTGTAGCTACAACTAGAAAGTGATCTGATATATCTGTGGCCCCTCTATAAACATGTACATCCTGAAGTCTACTCAACAGTCTTTTATCTACCAATACATAATCCAACAAACTACTGTCATTTCGCCCTACATCATATCTTGTATACTTATTTATCCTCTTTTTCTTAAAATATGTATTACCTATAACTAAACCCCTTTCTATACAAAGTTCAATCAAAGGGCTCCCATTATCATTTACACCTGGCACCCCAAACTTACCTACCACACCCTCTCTAAAAGTTTCTCCTACTTTAGCATTCATGTCCCCTACCACAATTACTCTCTCACTTGGTTCAAAGGCTCCTATACATTCACTTAACATCTCCCAAAATCTCTCTCTCTCCTCTACATTCCTCTCTTCTCCAGGTGCATACACGCTTATTATGACCCACTTTTCGCATCCAACCTTTACTTTAATCCACATAATTCTTGAATTTACACATTCATATTCTCTTTTCTCCTTCCATAACTGATCCTTCAACATTACTGCTACCCCTTCCTTTGCTCTAACTCTCTTAGATACTCCAGATTTAATCCCATTTATTTCCCCCCACCGAAACTCCCCTACCCCCTTCAGCTTTGTCTCGCTTAGGGCCAGGACATCCAACTTCTTTTCATTCATAACATCAGCAATCATCTGTTTCTTGTTATCCGCACTACATCCACGTACATTTAAGCATCCCAGTTTTATAGTTTTTTATAAAGTTTTTTCACACACGTATATATATATATATATGTATATATATATATATATATATGTATATATATATATATATATATATATATATATATATATATATATATATATATATATATATATATATAAACAAACCATCACAGGCAAGTGTCTATGGGCAAGTGCCTTTGAAAACTGGTCAGTAGAAGAGAGGAAGACTCACATAGGCCTTAGCTAAGCTGTACATGTTGTCGAGGATGGAGGCCAGAGTGTCATCAATGAAGTTCTTGGCCATAGTCTTGTTGGACATCTTACTTAGCAGCTTCTTCTGCGCCTTCAGGCTGATGTCACGCGCTCGAAACGAGTCCCCCATCCTGCAAGACACATCACGAGATGTCATTACATTTTAACAACAATATGAGGACAGAATAACACTACAATAACCCTGACTAGTATATACATACAGTGTGTAAACAAGACATAATGCAGGTAACAGTATTTTAGAGGACCAGTGTGACTTTGTAAATGGTCCAAGTCGGACCGAAACGTCGTCGTAAGCTCCTCTCTTCTATGTGCGAGTTATCTGTATATAGGGAACCAAGCTCTGATATTTTTCCTGCTGTGGTTAAGCACTTGTGACTCCAGTGTGAAGACTCCTCCGGGTCACCTGTGATTACCTGTGACCTGTTTCGGAAATTTACCTGAACCAGGTCTTTGTTGCATACCTGGTCAACCAGGCTACTGGTGTTGGCGGCCCACTGGCCAGCATATCCATCACAGCCTGCTTGATTGTCACCAGATGAAGCTAGAAAGTGTCTGAGTTACACACAACATTGCCAACACTTTTGAGTTTGGTCTCAATACAGTGTTAGGATTCTCCGCTCCGCACAACACACGTGGAGATGAATGGTTTAAAATATCGACAAGATAAAAAAAATACATTTTGTCCATAAGAACATAACAGAGAAGGAACACTACAGCAGGCCCACTGGCCCATGCGAGGCAGATCCACGTCCCCCACCAGCCCAAGCCAATGCCCCAACCTAGTCAGGTCACGTATCTACTCATGTGGACATTAAAATGGTATAAAAGTTGATAGAAGCAGAAGAGACTTGAAGACGATGTAATCAGTCCATCACCCTTAAAGTTTTGAGGTGGTCAGTCCCTCAGTCTGGAGAAGAGCATTGATACAGACCTGCAATCAACTTCGACAACCTCTACTAGTGAGAACGGTTGGATTTGAGAGGGACCTGACCTCCCAACATCTGCGTTCTTACTTCTACTAGTGACCTACGTCTCATCTCCTGGCGCTATATAAGGCTCCATCCTGTCACTTCAACTCCATATTGTTTCAGACTATGGAACAATGCTCTTCTCCAGACTGAGGGACTGACCACCTCAAAACTTTAAGGGTGATGGACTGATTACATCGTCTTCAAGTCTCTTCTGCTTCTATCAACTTTTCTGTACTCGACTGAAGAAGCCTACTGTGTAGGCGAAACGTTTCGAAATAAAGATACCTAACTGTTGCATATGTGTCTTACTTAACAACATATACTCATGTACTCTGTGTGGGCGAAACGTTGTCAATAAAGGATTATATTATACTGCATTTGTGTCTGTTTCCACAACACACGTGACTTGACCTGACCGTGACTTTCTCTTCACGTTTTCTCCTGACCTGTCTGCTGTAATTCTCTCTACCTCACCTTCCTTCTGACTTTCTCTTTACCTTCTGACCTGCAATCTGGAACTTTTATTTTTGTGTTAGGTAAAAGGACACAAGTGAAGCTAATGCAACATTTCACTGTGGCAACGTTTCGCTCTCCAGGAGCTTTGTCAAGCAGTTATAAACAATACCTAGACAGTTGTGATGAATGGTTTGAAAAACCGACAAGTGTCTCAATCTTCAATACCTAGACACAGACGTTAAACCCCGCCATTACATACCTGCTACCACTATTACTGCTACCACTACTACTGCTACCACTACTACTGCTACCACCACCACTACTACTACCACTACTACTACTACCTACAACTATTATATTATGCCTTGCACTTCACTTTAATATATTCAGTAAACCCTTGAATGTCGTGATTAATCCATTCCAGAAATTCTGCCGAAATTCAAAATTCACGATTTTCAAAACCATTTTTCCCATAAAAAATAATGTAAATCAAATTAATCCGTTCCAGACACCCAAAAGTATTAAAAAATATTTTTTTTACATTAAATGTACATTTATCTACACAGAAAACAATGAGACGTGAAGAACAAAATAATAATAAGTTTACACTTACCTTTATTGATAAGTTGTTGATGTGTGTTAGACGGGAGGATGGAAGAGTTACTATTGTTTGGAAGGGAAATCCCCTTCCATAAAGACTTTAGGTACTAAGTCCTTTTCAGGGGTTACTTCCCTTCTTTGTTTTTTAATGCCACTAGGACCAGCTTGAGAGTCACTGGACCCCTGTCGCTTAAAAAATTATTTCAGAAAGGTCTGTTTCTGCTGTTTCTTTAAAATTTTCCTAAAATGAGACACGACACTGTCGTTGAGCATGTCGCATACACTTCCTGCAACAGCTTTGTCAGGGTGATGTTCCTCCATAAATGTTTTCATCCTAGTCTACATTGCACACATCTCCTTAATCTCTGAAGGAAGCAAATTCTTCCCTCTCTCTTCCTCCTCCTCTGAAACAATTTCCTGAGCTGTGGTCTGTTAATGTTGCAGATTAAGGTCTAGCAGCTCTTCATTGTGGTCCTCCACTAACTCTTCCACATCCTCGCCACTAATCTCCAACCCCCAATGACTTCCCCAGTGCCACAATAGATTCCACAACTGGCATAGGGTTGTCAGGGTCAGCCTCAAACCCTTCAAAAACTTTGTCGAGGACAAATTCTGGCCACAATTTTCTCCAGAGTTGATCGTCCTGGAAGTCACTCCCTGCCCAGCCTTACCTATAAGGTTTATTCAATGGAAGATAATGAAGTGATCTTTCCAGAACTCTCTTAGGGTCAATTCAGAGTCTGAGGTTATGTTAAAGCACCTTTGAAACACTGCTTTGGTGTAGTTTTTTTTGTAGTTTGAAATGATCTCCTTCACCATTTGCTCTTCCAAGTCTGGAGGATGAGTAGGAACAATGTATTACCAGGAGGCGTTTCATACTACCGCCGATTTCTAGGCCAAATCACGAAAATCAAGCCAATATTTTGGCGAAAAAAGTCGCCGATTTCCAAAATTCACGATATTCATGGGGGACGAAATTCAAGGGCTCACTGTATATACCCTTTGTGTCCCAGTATTGTCTGTTAGAGCTTGATAAAGCTCCTGGAGAGCGAAACGTTGCCACAATAAAATGTCACATAACTTGCACTTGTGTCACTGTACCTAACATTGTCGGTAATTCTACCAACATTATTTCAATGTTATTTTTATCTTGTCTTTCAATCTGCTATGTTTTTCAGCTGTCCTGTCCGCCGATTTTCTTCCTTCTCTCTCACTCTGCTCCACCACGATGGACAGAAATGTCTGAAGTTCTCTCTCCATAATGAAGGTAAGTCGTGATCTGAGAATAAGATGCTTGTGTATAATTATAGAATCTTTATCGAGGCAACGTTTCGCCATCCAGCGGCTTCTTCAGTCCAATACAGAAAAGAATAGAGGAAGATGAAGTGATGGTGGTTTAGGAAGAGACGTGAGTAAACACCTGGAGAACGTCGCATATATTTACAAGACAACACCTGTTTATATAATGTGTTTTTAACCTCTGTGTGCTAGAAGTGGTCAAGGTCCCAGGACAGAAACGTTTTCTAATATGTCCTAGTGTTTGTATTTCTAAACCAATTTGTCTATCTATTACCAAGGTTTATGAGGACTCGTCAGTCGTGACGGGTTGAACGCAACTCCAGCCTGAGGGACTGATTACCCCAATACTCATTTTCCTCTGTTATTCTCCGTATTGGAAAAATAAACACAAATGCAGTATAATGCGATCCGACATTGACAACGTTTCGCCCACACAGTGGATTTTATCAAGTCCACTGTGTGGGCGAAACATTTCCTCAGTAAAGACTCCCAGATGTTACACAAGGGTCTCAGTCTTTAAATGAGGCACTCGTGTAACATTATAGTTGTGAACTGTTCCAGCCACAGTGTTGTTTCAGGAACAGTATTGTTCCAGCCACAGTGTTGTTCCAGCCACAATATTGTGACTTATTTTACAGTTGCAAAGGTTTGTCACCAGGGAGATGCACAGTGAGGAGAGGTTGAAAGCACTAACAGTAACAGCCTGGTTGATCAGACCCTGATCCACCACGAGGCCTGGTCTCAGACCGGGCAGCAGGGGCGCTGATCCCCGAAACCGTCTCCAGAGAACTGAACCTGGCCACCTCGGGAGGAAAGGAGAACAAGGGAAAACAAGACAACGAACTGACAGGTTAGACAAGTGAAGACGATGTGAAATAACAGGATCACAACCAAGAGGACGCAGGTGGAAGCTGGACACACTGACGAGTCATAGAGCTGTTAGGAAGTTTACCTGGAGTTTACCTGGAGAGAGTTTCGGGGGTCAACGCCCCCGCGGCCCGGTCTGTGACCAGGCCTCCTAAGCTGTGGTGAAGGCAAACTTGATACACACATTGGCACCCAAAACCTTGCAGGCCTTCTCTACTTTTCAGCTACGGTTTGTGACATTATTTCTTTCCGGTACACAGCTTTAAGGCAAGATATGATAAGACGTAAGAGATGGAAAAAAAAACAGTAATGTTAATCATAGTAACGTAGGAGGGGCCAGGAGCTGAGATTCAATCATCACAAACACAATTCGGAGAGTATCATTATATTCAAGGCATACAATACAGACAAGTTGATGAATATGGCACAGGTGCAACACCTGGGTGTCTTTATTGATGAATAAGACATGTGCAACACCTGGGTGTCTTTATTGATGAATAAGACATGTGCAACACCTGGGTGTCTTTATTGATGAATAAGACACATGTGCAACACCTGGGTGTCTTTATTGATGAATAAGACACATGTGCAACACCTGGGTGTCTTCATTGATGAATAAGACATGTGCAACACCTGGGTGTCTTTATTGATGAATAAGACACATGTGCAACACCTGGGTGTCTTTATTGATGAATATGACACATGTGCAACACCTGGGTGTCTTCATTGATGAATAAGACACATGTGCAACACCTGGGTGTCTTTATTGATGAAGACACATGTGCAACACCTGGGTGTCTTTATTGATGAAGACACATGTGCAACACCTGGGTGTCTTTATTGATGAATAAGACACATGTGCAACACCTGGGTGTCTTTATTGATGAATAAGACACATGTGCAACACCTGGGTGTCTTTATTGATGAATAAGACACATGTGCAACACCTGGGTGTCTTTATTGATGAACAAGACAGGTGCAACACCTGGGTGTCTTTATTGATGAATAAGACATGTGCAACACCTGGGTGTCTTTATTGATGAATAAGACATGTGAAACACCTGGGTGTCTTTATTGATGAATAAGACACATGTGCAACACCTGGGTGTCTTTATTGATGAATAAGACACATGTGCAACACCTGGGTGTCTTTATTGATGAATAAGACACATGTGCAACACCTGGGTGTCTTTATTGATGAATAAGACATGTGCAACACCTGGGTGTCTTTATTGATGAATAAGACATGTGAAACACCTGGGTGTCTTTATTGATGAATAAGACACATGTGCAACACCTGGGTGTCTTTATTGATGAATAAGACATGTGCAACACCTGGGTGTCTTTATTGATGAATAAGACATGTGAAACACCTGGGTGTCTTTATTGATGAATAAGACATGTGCAACACCTGGGTGTCTTTATTGATGAATAAGACACATGTGCAACACCTGGGTGTCTTTATTGATAAGACACATGTGCAACACCTGGGTGTCTTTATTGATGAATAAGACACATGTGCAACACCTGTGTGTCTTTATTGATGAATAAGACACATGTGCAACACCTGGGTGTCTTTATTGATGAAGACACATGTGCAACACCTGGGTGTCTTTATTGATGAATAAGACATGTGCAACACCTGGGTGTCTTTATTGATGAATAAGACACATGTGCAACACCTGGGTGTCTTTATTGATGAATAAGACATGTGCAACACCTGGGTGTCTTTATTGATGAATAAGACATGTGCAACACCTGGGTGTCTTTATTGATGAATAAGACATGTGCAACACCTGGGTGTCTTTATTGATGAATAAGACACATGTGCAACACCTGGGTGTCTTTATTGATGAAGACATGTGCAACACCTGGGTGTCTTTATTGATGAATAAGACACATGTGCAACACCTGGGTGTCTTTATTGATGAATAAGACATGTGCAACACCTGGGTGTCTTTATTGATGAATAAGACACATGTGCAACACCTGGGTGTCTTTATTGATGAATAAGACATGTGCAACACCTGGGTGTCTTTATTGATGAATAAGACATGTGCAACACCTGGGTGTCTTTATTGATGAATAAGACATGTGCAACACCTGGGTGTCTTTATTGATGAATAAGACACATGTGCAACACCTGGGTGTCTTTATTGATGAATAAGACATGTGCAACACCTGGGTGTCTTTATTGATAAGACACATGTGCAACACCTGGGTGTCTTTATTGATGAATAAGACATGTGCAACACCTGGGTGTCTTTATTGATGAATAAGACATGTGCAACACCTGGGTGTCTTTATTGATGAATAAGACATGTGCAACACCTGGGTGTCTTTATTGATGAATAAGACACATGTGCAACACCTGGGTGTCTTTATTGATGAATAAGACATGTGCAACACCTGGGTGTCTTTATTGATGAATAAGACACATGTGCAACACCTGGGTGTCTTTATTGATGAATAAGACATGTGCAACACCTGGGTGTCTTTATTGATGAATAAGACATGTGCAACACCTGGGTGTCTTTATTGATGAATAAGACATGTGCAACACCTGGGTGTCTTTATTGATGAATAAGACATGTGCAACACCTGGGTGTCTTTATTGATGAATAAGACACATGTGCAACACCTGGGTGTCTTTATTGATGAATAAGACATGTGCAACACCTGGGTGTCTTTATTGATGAATAAGACATGTGCAACACCTGGGTGTCTTTATTGATGAATAAGACACATGTGCAACACCTGGGTGTCTTTATTGATGTAAGACACATGTGCAACACCTGGGTGTCTTTATTATGAATAAGACATGTGCAACACCTGGGTGTCTTTATTATGAATAAGACATGTGCAACACCTGGGTGTCTTTATTATGAATAAGACATGTGCAACACCTGGGTGTCTTTATTAGACACATGTGCAACACCTGGGTGTCTTTATTAGACACATGTGCAACACCTGGGTGTCTTTATTAGTAAGACACATGTGCAACACCTGGGTGTCTTTATTAGTAAGACACATGTGCAACACCTGGGTGTCTTTATTAGTAAGACACATGTGCAACACCTGGGTGTCTTTATTAGTAAGACACATGTGCAACACCTGGGTGTCTTTATTAGTAAGACACATGTGCAACACCTGGGTGTCTTTATTAGTAAGACACATGTGCAACACCTGGGTGTCTTTATTAGTAAGACACATGTGCAACACCTGGGTGTCTTTATTAGACACATGTGCAACACCTGGTTGTCTTTATTAGACACATGTGCAACACCTGGTTGTCTTTATTAGACACATGTGCAACACCTGGTTGTCTTTATTAGACACATGTGCAACACCTGGGTGTCTTTATTAGTAAGACACATGTGCAACACCTGGGTGTCTTTATTATACACATGTGCAACACCTGGTTGTCTTTATTATGAATAAGACATGTGCAACACCTGGGTGTCTTTATTGATGAATAAGACACATGTGCAACACCTGGGTGTCTTTATTGATGAATAAGACATGTGCAACACCTGGGTGTCTTTACAGATGAATAAGACAGGTGCAACACCTGGGTGTCTTTATTGATGAATAAGACATGTGCAACACCTGGGTGTCTTTATTGATGAATAAGACACATGTGCAACACCTGGGTGTCTTTATTGATGAATAAGACACATGTGCAACACCTGGGTGTCTTTATTGATGAATAAGACATGTGAAACACCTGGGTGTCTTTATTGATGAATAAGACACATGTGCAACACCTGGGTGTCTTTATTGATGAATAAGACACATGTGCAACACCTGGGTGTCTTTATTGATGAATAAGACACATGTGCAACACCTGGGTGTCTTTATTGATGAATAAGACATGTGAAACACCTGGGTGTCTTTATTGATGAATAAGACACATGTGCAACACCTGGGTGTCTTTATTGATGAATAAGACACATGTGAAACACCTGGGTGTCTTTATTGATGAATAAGACACATGTGCAACACCTGGGTGTCTTTATTGATGAATAAGACACATGTGCAACACCTGGGTGTCTTTATTGATGAATAAGACACATGTGCAACACCTGGGTGTCTTTATTGATGAATAAGACACATGTGCAACACCTGGGTGTCTTTATTGATGAATAAGACATGTGCAACACCTGGGTGTCTTTATTGATGAATAAGACATGTGCAACACCTGGGTGTCTTTATTGATGAATAAGACATGTGCAACACCTGGGTGTCTTTATTGATGAATAAGACATGTGCAACACCTGGGTGTCTTTATTGATGAAGACACATGTGCAACACCTGGTTGTCTTTATTGATGAATAAGACATGTGCAACACCTGGGTGTCTTTACTGATGAATAAGACATGTGCAACACCTGGGTGTCTTTATTGATGAATAAGACATGTGCAACACCTGGGTGTCTTTATTGATGAATAAGACATGTGCAACACCTGGGTGTCTTTATTGATGAATAAGACACATGTGCAACACCTGGGTGTCTTTATTGATGAATAAGACATGTGCAACACCTGGGTGTCTTTATTGATGAATAAGACACATGTGCAACACCTGGGTGTCTTTATTGATGAATAAGACACATGTGAAACACCTGGGTGTCTTTATTCATGAGTAAGACACATGTGCAACACCTGGGTGTCTTTATTGATGAATAAGACACATGTGCAACACCTGGGTGTCTTTATTGATGAATAAGACATGTGCAACACCTGGGTGTCTTTATTGATGAATAAGACACATGTGCAACACCTGGGTGTCTTTATTGATGAATAAGACACATGTGCAACACCTGGGTGTCTTTATTGATGAATAAGACATGTGAAACACCTGGGTGTCTTTATTGATGAATAAGACATGTGCAACACCTGGGTGTCTTTATTGATGAATAAGACATGTGCAACACCTGGGTGTCTTTATTGATGAATAAGACATGTGCAACACCTGGGTGTCTTTACAGATGAATAAGACAGGTGCAACACCTGGGTGTCTTTATTGATGAATATGACATGTGCAACACCTGGGTGTCTTTATTGATGAATAAGACTTGTGCAGCACCTGGGTGTCTTTATTACCGGTAATAAAGATACTGAAATGAGGCACATGAGTCTTCATAAGCAGTTGCTTGAGGACACAATCACAAGCGTCAGAGGGGAAGACAGGAAATCCCGTGTGTGTGTGTGTGTGTGTGTGTGTGTGTGTGTGTGTGTGTGTGTGTGTGTGTGTGTGTGTGTGTGTGTGTTGTGTTTCCTTTGATCTAACACACACACACACACACACACACACACGCGCGCGCGCGCGCGCACACACAGGGAATACCTGACAGGGAGGCAACAACGAGTCATGGTACGTGAAGAGGTATCACAGTGGGCGCCTGTGACGAGCGGGGTCCCACAGGGGTCAGTTCTAGGACCAGTGCTATTTTTGATATATGCGAACGACATGATGGAAGGAATAGTCTCTGAAGTGTCCCTATTCACAGATGATGTGAAGTTGATGAGAAGAATTAAATCGGATGAGGATGAGGCAGGACTGCAAAGAGACCTGGGCAGGCTGGACATGTGGTCCAGAAACTGGCTTCTCGAATTCAACCCTGCCAAATGCAAAGTCATGAAGATTGGGGAGGGGCAAAGAAGACCGCAGACAGAGTATAGGCTAGGTGGACAAAGACTACAGACCTCACTCAGGGAGAAAGACCTTGGGGTGACCATAACACCAAGCACGTCACCGGAGGCACACATCAACCAAATAACTGCTGCAGCATACGGGCGCCTGGCAAAGCTGAGAATAGCGTTCCGATACCTTAATAAGGAATCGTTCAAGACACTGTACACTGTGTATGTTAGGCCCATACTGGAGTATGCAGCACCAGTCTGGAACCCACACCTGGTCAAGCACGTCAAGAAGTTGGAGAAAGTACAAAGGTTTGCAACAAGGCTAGTCCCAGACCTCAGGGGAATGTCGTACGAGGAAAGGTTAAGGGAAATTGGACTGACGACACTGGAGGACAGAAGGGTCAGGGGAGACATGATAACGACATACACGATACTGCGGGGAATAGACAAGGTGGACAGAGATAGGATGTTCCAGAGAGGGGACACAGAAACAAGGGGTCACAACTGGAAGCTGAAGACTCAGACGAGTCACAGGGACGTTAGGAAGTATTTCTTCAGTCAGAGTCGTCAGGAAGTGGAATAGTCTAGCAAGTGAAGTAGTGGAGGCAGGAACCATACATAGTTTTAAGAAGAGGTATGACAAAGCTCAGGAAGCAGAGAGGGAGAGGGCCCAGTAGCGATCAGTGAAGAGGCGGGGCCAGGAGCTGAGTCTCGACTCCTGCAACCACAATTAGGCGAGTACAATTAGGTGAGTACACACACACACGCACACACGCGCACACGCACGCACGCACACACACACACGCACACACACACACACAAACACACAAACACAAACACACACACACACAAACACACACACACAAACACACACACACACAAACACATCCCAGACACAGGAAGATCAAATACAGCCTCCCTCACAACTTCCTATAGAAGCCTCCCAACCAGGTCAACCCCTGTCCAACCAAACACTCTAAACCAAAACACCCATGCCACATCCAATGCCCCCACCCACTGCATTACAAACTCCACCCCCACAGCAACCACCCATAGTTCCTTATCAGGTCTCCCACTTCCCCAATCCCAATACACCTCCCAGACCACAATCTTAGAAAAGAAGTTGAAGGTGTGGTATACAAATGCAGATGGAATAACAAATAAGTATGAGGAGTGGCACGAAAGAATCAAGGAGACATCCCCAGACATAATAGCACTCACAGAAACAAAACTCACCAGAATAATAACAGATTCAATCTTTCCATCCGGATATCAAATCCTCAGGAAAGACAGAGGGAGGAGAGGAGGAGGAGGAGTTGCACTGCTCATTAAAAACCAGTGGGGGTTGAGAAAATGGAAGTAATGGATGGCACGGGCGAAAGGGACTACTTAGTAGGAACAATCCAGTCTGAGGGACATAAGGTGATAATTGCAGTAATGTACAACCCACCACAGAACTGCAGGAGGCCAAGAGAAGAATACGATGAGAGCAACAGAGCAATGGTCGACACACTAGCCGAGGTGGCCAGGAGAGCACACATGGGGGGAGCAAAGTTACTAGTTATGAGTGATTTCAATCACAAGGAGATTGACTGGGAAAACCTGGAGCCCCATGGGGGTCCCAAAACATGGAGAGCCAAGATGATGGATGTGGTACTGGAAAACCTCATGCATCAACATGTTAGAGACACTACCAGAGAGAGAGGAGAGGATGAACCAGCAAGTCTGGACCTTGTATTCACCTTGAGTAGTTCTGACATCGAGGATATCATGTATGAAAGGCCCCTGGGAGCTAGTGATCATGTGGTTCTGTGCTTCGACTACATAGTTGAGCTCCAAGTGGAGAGAGCAGGAGGAATAGGGTGGGAAATACCAAACTACAAAAGGGGGAACTACTCAGGCTTGAGGAACTTCTTTCAAGACATTCAGTGGGAGAGGGAACTGACAGGAAAACCAGTACAAGAAATGATGGACTCAGCGGCAATACGAAAATGACATAGTATCGAAAGTCAAGACTGACCCGAAGCTGTTGTACAGCCACATCAGGAGGAAAACAACAGTCAAGGACCAGGTAATCAGACTGAGGAAGGGTGATGGGGAATTCACAAGAAACGACCGGGAGGTATGTCAGGAGCTCAACACAAGATTTAAAGAAGTATTTACAGTGGAAACCAGTAGGACTCCAGGAAATCAGAGCAGGGGAGTGCACCAGTAAGTGCTGGATGAGGTACATATAACCAAGGAGGAGGTGAAGAAGCTGCTATGCGAACTTGACACCTCAAAGGCGGTGGGACCAGACATCTCTCCGTGGGTCCTTAAAGAGGGAGCAGAGATATTGTGTGTACCGTTAACAAAGATCTTCAACACATCATTTGAAACTGGGC